>NW_018252180.1:141951-145952 GCF_001263595.1 Phalaenopsis equestris | reverse complement strand
GGAGAAATATTTAAATTTTTCATCTTGTAAATTTTATTATTTAGGACTTACATTTGTGTGCGATCACACAAATAGCCTGAAAGATGTGAGGATTTAGGTCGCTACAGATGATAAACTCGGGATCCTAAAAACAACCTCGAAATCCTAAAGCAGGTTAGGGCTTATATTGTACATCAGAGTTATACAAAAGCCTAAAGAAAATGTTGAGGATTTAGGTTGCACTAGGCAGACAACCTCAAAATCCTATGAATTGTTGTTTAATTCTAAGGAAAGATATGCTGTTGCATATCCTCTTGCTGTTATAGATCGTTGTCGTAGAATGCTTCCCACAGGAAAGCTCCAAGCTCCTCGTCGTGATGAGTTTAAGTTTTCTAATATGTCAGGTTATAATGTCAAATCAAATGTCCCTATGGTTATATTCATTTAAACATTATGGGGCATATTAAAATTGATTAGAGCGACAATGGTTAGGATCCTACGGTTCCCTTGTTTCGGTACCACTATTTTCTATTGGATTCACTTAGTCCAAATGAATTTACTAAACTCAACTTAACGAGTTTCATACTTTCATTTAGACTATGGGAAGCCTCATTAGCTTTAGTTGCAATTGTTATTTTATGATGTTTGTGATTAAATTTTGAGTTGTCTTATATTTTGAATGTTGTGGTAGGTGAATTTTATCTTGGTTGATTTTAGTTTTGGTTTTGGTTTTGTGGCTATCCTAGCAGTTTTAGATTTTTATGCAGGGTGACATCGTTGTTTAACATGCAAGTTTAAAATAAAAAGTACAAGAAGGTAAATGCATTAATTTAAAAACATACCTGTCGAGTCTTCTCGCTCCACCACCTGAAAGGTTAGTACTTGCAAGTATTGCAAGAAGATTTAAGTTGTAAGAGTAGATGAAGGTTTAGCTACCAAACCCCAAGTTATGATTTTGTTGAATCTTGAAAGATCCTAGTGGATAATTTTAGAACAAAATATGGCAAGTTCAATTTGCCCTTCAAAATATCCAATAGATTTCAAAATGTTCAAGTTGTGGCCCTATATCATTTTGAATATCTGTTGAAATATCTCAAGTTCATTTTGATCTTACCATAATGTTCCAATAATCATTTGAGGCTAGAGTGTGGCTACCCCATTGCTCAGTGAAGCTTAACAATTTAATTAACCCAAGGATAAGATACTCGATTAGTCGATTGATGTTTCATTTAAAAATAATGTGAGTGGGTGCCATTAAGGCGTGTTTGAGCTATTTAAGATTTTGGTGCCCAGAGTTAAAAGTCAGGCTTGTAGTGCTTAAAGATGTTAATCACCAATCATATCATTTTCTAAATCCAATCAACTTGAGTTTAAACATTGAACCTATGTCACTACCAAGCCTTTAACAATCATAATGAGTGAAATGGTGACTTTTGATTTAAGTTCCATATATCCTTATTAAATGATCACATCATCCTTAACTTTGGGCTTAAGAAAAGTAGATTATAAGCTTCCGGCTTAAGCCCCTTACTAAAGAATCATTTAATCTTTAATTGACTTCCAGATCATGAAGATTAGGAGAATTATGCTTTTAGTTAATGTTGTGCAAGGGTGTTGAATGGATTTTTACCTTTTAGCCCCATTATATTTCAATCATCCAAACATGTTCATTAAGATCAAAATTACCCATTTTCCCTTTGATAATCCTAAGTTTTTTATTAAGGCACCAAAGTCTTAAAATTACCACTTTGTCCTTGAGGTACTTCACCTCATAACTTTGTAAACACAACTCAAATGATTTTGAGGGTTTAGAGTATTAGATCCATGAGGTAATTAAAATGTTAGAGGAGGATATGTGGACCTCTCAAAATTTAAATTAATTTAGATAATTATTTAAATCAAGAAAATAAGGTTTTCAAAAGGTGATTTATTTATCCTCCCAAAATAAAGTTTATATTTATGAGAAAATTATCATAAGATTCCTTAGGTCAAAGAAATATTTAGGTAAAATTTCATGATTTTTTGGATTAAATTTTTATTATTATTATTTTAACTTAGGTCAATTTTCATGATTCTATTTTAAATAAAAAATAGTGTTTTAATTACAAAAATTATTTTTATATTTTTATTAAATTCATTTAAGTTTAGAAAACTCAAAGAATCAAATTTCATATTTTTGTGACTTTTAATTTATTTATTATAATTATTTTAGTGAGAAAATAAAGAAAATTCACTTTCAAGTTTTTTTTTAATTTATTTTTAACTTAGGAAATTAGGAAAAATGTTTTATTGAGTCCCAAGTGATTAGAGAATAATTAGGGACATTTTGAAATATTTTTGTAATTTTAGAATTTTTATTTATTCTTAATTATTTTAAATTTAAAAAATGAGGCTCAAAATCAAGTAATTTACCAAAAATAAATTTTATTTTTCCTAAGTGCTTCTGATCACAAGGAACAAACCACTTTTTATGATTTTTCTAAGTGTATTTAATTTGTTATAGTTATTTTTGTATAAAAATACAAGCTTTCTTAATAAATCCACTTTTATGCTTAAACTAAGCCAAATAATTTTTAAATTTTTACAGTGGGTAGATATGTATTTTATAAGTAATGTAGAGTTAATTTTGTTAATTTTTTATATGTATTTATTTATACAAATTAATACAAGGTATTCTCATTTAACTAAGTATAGAATTCACAAAATAATTCAAAGCATCACAATATTTTTTCTAGACTTCTCTGACCACAGGAAACCTACTAAAATTATTCTCATAATTTTCGAGGGGATATTTTGATTTATATAATTAAAAAAAGCCAAAATGGTTACCTTAGGTTAAAAATTAGGGTTAGAAGCATAGAGATGCTATCTGACCTTAAAAAAAATCAGAGAACATCCCTTCCAGAGAACATCCCTTCTATGATGGGGAATAAACCCTCAAAATTTCAAGCTATGGTGAAATATTTTAAGCCATGGTGAATTAAAATACCACAGAGAATATTTAATTCATTAAAAATGATGTATTTGAAAAATAATTTTTATTTTTAGTCCACATTATTCTCCTCTGTTCATTGAGCAAGAGGATATTTTTCTTATATTTTTATGATTTTTCTAGAGAAAGATATGGATTTTTGAAGTTTAGGCATTTAAAATAATTCAAAATTCCATATTTTTCTACTTATCCACATGGCGCCAACTCATCCTCGTCAGCTCTGAAACCTCCACGCGTCACTCCACCATTTAAAACCGCCCCGCCAGCCACGTAGCCTCCATGCTGATCGCGCTTTATGCTCCGTGGATCTTTCCGACTTGATCTCCTCCGTTTGTTGAATACATGCGCGATCGGACGACTCCGTTATCGTCCCCAAGTGACTTAGTCCGTGAGCTGTTCACAGCGTCCACACTAAAACCTTAAGATCTCCCTCTAGACTCAACCAAATCTCATGGGGTTTGTTCCTAGACCTTCATCTACTCAAGACAAACCTATCTATACAGATTATACGGTATGAAACACAGTAAATACGTATGGAGAGTAAAAATAAGCTCGGATTAGAGTTGGAGTTCAGTACCATTATCTTAGAGGGGAGGCCTTAATCAGATGGTTGTGGTTGCTTTGATTTGTCCCAACAAACCTCCGGATGAAGTCTCAAGCCTTGGTGAATGGTCTAGGTAAGAATTCAATTAAACTATATTTCAGGTGTTGGTCTAGAGCTATGTTAGAGGCTATTTCAAAGGGGGCTTTTGTGGGGAATCAGCTTCTTTCACTGTGGGGATGCTGTGTGCACAAGTAATTGGAGTTTGGCTCACTGTGGAGATGTGGGGAGTTCTGTCCTGGTTTTGACAGAAATTTGAGCTCAAAATTGAGCATCCATAGTGGGGATTAATGGGAGAAAATGGTGGGATTGAACTAAGGTGGTCTTAGGGAGTCTTTGAGAGAAATTTGGCAGTGTCCTTAAGCAGATTTCAGCTCTTTTTTCTTGGCCATGGAGGTGAGGTTTAAATAAAAATGGCCAAGGGTGGCT
>NW_018252180.1:129684-141802 GCF_001263595.1 Phalaenopsis equestris | reverse complement strand
GAGCCAGTGGGAGGGTTAATTATAATTAACCCTCAATGACAACTGATGATGGAGAAGATTTTTGGTTAAGGCTCATAAATGGGCATAAATGCCTTAATTTAGGGATCCAATGATCCATAGCTCATCATGGCTGGTCCAAGGGGGTTTAGCTTGGTTAATAGAGTGTGCTTAGTGGCTGTGGAGTCATCAATTTGGTGGCTTTGAGATGGCTAAGTTAATTTTGGTGCATGAGTCAAATTTGGGTCCAAATGGCTAAGAGTTGGTTTTGAGTTAATGGCTATGTTTTGGGTTTGAGTTGGGCTAGCCATGAATTTGAGCCGAATTGATTGATCAACATCGTGTAGATGATTGTTATGAAAATTTTTGGTGAAGGATTGAAGTGATTTTGAGTCCAATTGGAAGCTTAATTTGAAGGATTTTGGGATTTTGGTCAATTTGGGCATTTTGGACTAGACTTGGGTCTAGGTTGGGCTAAGGTTGGGTGAGGTTCAAATTGATTGTTGAAAATGGTCTATAGAAATGTCATGAAGAGTTTTCAACATAAATTGGGTGCCAATTTTGTGGTTAAGGCATTCAATTTGGTGGAATTTGGGGACATAGACAATTTGGGGATTTTTGGATCTGGGTTGAAATTAAATGAAATTGATGTTTCACCAAGGTCAAATGAAGGTCAAATTTAGTATGTAGGAGTATTATAAAAGATTTAGGATCCAAATTGGGGCAAATTGAGAAGGCTATAGGTTCAATTTTGGTGGGATTAAGTCATAGGGCCAAAACAGGGGGTTTGACTTAGATCAAGATTAAGCTCAAAGCATGGGCCAATTATGCTTGGATTTTGTTTGGATTGATCAAATGAAAGATTCATTTTAGTTTAAAATTGAATTTGAGGGAAATTGGGTCCAAATTGTTGGACATTTAAGTTACATTTGGGGAAATTGGGTCTTTAAAGGCAATTTGGGGGGTTTTGGTCAAAATAGTTAAATTGGCCAAAATTAGGTTCAGTTGAAGGGTGTTCAAATTGGTTTTGGAGAT
Organism: Phalaenopsis equestris; assembly: GCF_001263595.1. Taxonomy (NCBI): domain Eukaryota; kingdom Viridiplantae; phylum Streptophyta; class Magnoliopsida; order Asparagales; family Orchidaceae; genus Phalaenopsis; species Phalaenopsis equestris. Next base: position 140,770 of record NW_018252180.1, on the reverse strand, counting down.
AATTAAATTGAATTTGGAGGTTTTGGGAAAGTTTGGGGTGCCAAGGGTAATTTTGGTCATTTTGGGGGTATTTTAGTAATTTTAAAAATTTTGGGTGTTTTTGGTTTTAAAATTTTTGGGTGTTTTTGGTTAATTTGGGTATTTTGAAATGATTTGAAATGATTTTTGAACAAATTTGGGTATTTTGAGTGAATTTTGGAATTTTTGGCCAAACTTAAGGTTTCAAGTGCATTTAGGTAATTTGGGTAGATTTAGGGGCAAAATGCCTTGGCAAAAGGCCAAGTTGGGTATTTTTGGAAGAATTGGGAAGCCAACCACCATATGTGAACTATGGACCAATGGAATCCCCTTTTGGGTCCTCCATGTACCGGTCTTAGTTAAACCCTAGCCTAGGGCTAGTGGATTTAGGGGACCATCTACATGAGTCTCCCAAAAGATCAAGGGATCAAAGATCAAGGGAGTCTCCCAAAAGATCAAGGGATCAAAGTTAACAATTTAGGATTGTGAGTGAGTGAGTGATTGTGGGTGAGAGTGAGTGTGGGTGAGTGAACTAGCTCCAGACCAACACTCAGTGCTAAACATAAGGTTAGAAAGTCCTATGGGGGCTCATCTTGAGCTCACTCATACTAACCCCACCTACCAAGTGCTAGATGTTAGGACCAATATATGGAACTTTAAGTTGAGTAAGAAGGAGTTTAGAATTTCTAATGGTGAGGGTTCCTTTTCTAGTTTTCTGAGAATAGTTAACAGGAAAGTTCTATGGCTAGACCTTAAGAAAATAAAGAGGGAAAACTAAACCTCAACAAAAAATGAGGTCAACAAATAGACCCCCAATTTGTGTGGTGTGCTAGGCAAGCACACCGTGTGTATTGGTGTTGATCGACGAGATCAACAAAACCAATACAAACTTCTAAGTCGATAGAAATAGAAGGAGTTTAGAATTATGTGTACTATTTGTTTCCGCTAGGGAATTAGCAAGTGAATATTTAATCAAAATCAGGAGGTAGAAACTCTTGTTGGGGATTGGAGAGTGGGTTTGAGTTATCAAATTTTTGGTGCTTATAGAGGATGGGAGTCAGTGTGTAAGTGTTGTCCCTGAGGTGGGAATTGAAAATTAGGTATCATTCCCAAAAGAAGGTCAAAATTTAGGTACCAAAATCAAAAGATAGGAATTAGAACTTAGGTACTGATCTTGAAATGAGAATTAAAATTTAGGTATCAATCTTAAAAAGAGAGTCAGAAGTTAAGGACCGACCTCGAAAAGAGGGAATCAGAAGTTAGGGACTGATCCCGAAATGAGAATTGAAATTTAGGTATCAATCTCAGAAAGAAAGTCAGAAGTTAGGGACCAACCTCGAAAGGAGGGAATCAGAAGTTAGGGACTGATTCCGAAATGAGAATTAAAATTTAGATATCAATCTCGAAAGGAGAATCAGAAGTAGGGACCAACCTCAAAAGAAAGAAATTAGAATTTAGGGACTGATCCCGAAATGATACTTAAAATTTAGATATCAATCTGAAAAAAAATTGGAAGTTAGGGACCAACCTAGAAAGAAGGGAATCAGAAGTTAGGGACTGATCCCAAAATGAGAATTGAAATTTAGGTATCAATCTCAAAAAGAGAATCAGAAGTTAGGGACCAACCTCGAAAGAAGGGAAACATTAAAATGAGAATTGAAACTTAGGTATCAATCTCAAAAGGAGAATCAGAGGTTAGGGACCGACCTTGAAAGCATGGGAAACAGAAGTTAGGGACTAATGTCGAAATGAGAGTTGAAATTTAGGTATTAATCTCAAAAGGAGAATCAAAAGTTAGGGATCGACCTCAAAAGAAGGGAATCAGAAGTTAGGGACTGATCTCGAAATGAGAATTGAAATTTAGGTATCAATCCCAAAAGGATAATCCGAGGTTAGGGACTGACCTCAAAAGAAGAGAATCAGAAGTTAGGGACTAATCCCGAAATGAGAATTAAAAAAATGAGAATTAAATTTAGATATCAATCTCAAAAAGGAGAATCGGAAGTTAGGGACTGTCGACACTATTTTAATTAAGAAGTTGCCCATTGGAAGCTGTCGGCAGCCGAAACTGAAATCCCGTCGCCCACTTCTGAAGAACGTTCTTATATTTATTTATATATAGTTTAGAAAAATATGAAATCAAACTGACCCCATATTCTTCATAGTTTAAATGAAAGAGCGCTATAACTCAAATCCTATATCTATCCCGAAGGATAAACACAAGACTTGAGGATGAGGCTCGATCAAATAAACGAAGAAATATAACACTGATATCCGTTTGGTAAACCATTTTATTTGCCGACAAGTTCCCCTATTTAACATGAAGAATTAAATATTATATTAAGCCGGTTTCAAACAAGCTTCCTACAAGGGCAAGCCCCTATAGTTAATTACATCTTAAATGACCAAAGTCACATAAGAAAAATCTCGATAAAAATCAGGAAATATTTCCTTCAAAGAGGTCAAAATGATAGGACTTTTCAATGAGATTGAACGTAGATGTGTGAATGGGGAATACCTATTTAACATGAAGAATTAAATATTATATTAAGCAGGTTTCAAACAAGCTTCCTACCCTATTTAACATGAAGAATTAAATATTATATTAAGCCGGTTTCAAAAGCAAGCCCCTATAATTTATTACATCTTAAATGACCAAAGTCACATAAGAAAAATCTCGATAAAAATCAGAAAATATTTGAATGGGGAATAGTTCAAATTTAGAACATTTTGTTTTAGAATCCAAAGGAGGAAGAACTAGGGGCTGTAATAGATCCAGAGGAGAACCTCGTTGACTTACCGGTATATCCTATTGTTTGGCTTCAGTGTAGAAAGAAGTGTTTCATCCTGCCAATTTTATTAGTTAGGGCTTACATTCGTGTGAAACGATCACACAAATAGCTTGGAAGATGTGAGGATTTAGGTTGTGACGAACGACATCCTTAGAATCCTAAGACGAGTTAGGGCTTATATTGTACAACAGAGCTGTAGAAAGGCCTAAAGATAAGTTGAGGATTTATGTTGCATAAGCAAACAACCTTGAAATCCTATGACTTGTTATTTAATTTTAAAGAAAAATATGTTTTAGTAGATCCTCTTCCTGTTGAAGATGGCCATGCTGCTCACAATGCTAGCTTCAAGATCCTTGTCGTGACGAGTTTAAATTTTCTAATGTATTAAGTTATTATGTCAAATCAGATGACCCTATGGTTAAAGTTCTTTAAATGTTATGGGGCATTTCAAAGTTGATTAGAGCGATACCGACAAGGATCCTACAGTTCCCTTGTTTTGGTACCACTATGTTCTATCAGATTCACTTAGTCCAAATGAATTTACTAAACTTAACTTAATGAGTTCCATACTTTCACTTAGACCGTGGGAAGTCTCGTTAGCAACCGTAGGTTACCTCCTCCGAGAGATTCCCGATCATCCGATTGAAACATCTTAATTTAATTAAAATTGTGGTTTTTGTGATATTTTTTATTAAAATTTGAGTTGTCTTATATTTTAAATGTTGTAGCGATGAATTTTATCTTGGCTGATTTTAGTTTTAGTTTTGTGTTTTGCGGCTATCCTAGCAGTTTTGGTTTTCATGCAGGGTGACATTGTTGTTTAACATAAAAGTTTGTCTTTTTATTCATACATGCAGGTGAGTAAGTACAGTAACGTACTGGAAGTAAACTATGGGGAACAAGAAATTCAGGTAAAATAATCTACAATAAAAGCGTACTTGAATGGTCTTCCCGTCATCTTCAACTCAACCTCAAAATGCATGCAAGATTATTTATATATTAAAAGCATTTTATGTAAAGCGGGGAAATAAGGTTCTGGTGATCTAACAATTCCTAAATCTTATCTTGTGAGCCCTCATTAATTTGATTAAGGATGATTTTATTAAGCAAAACAAACTAAGTTTAATAGACATTCGAGGTATCCAAAAGGCTAGGAGAAAGAAGCAGATCCATGCATCCCTCTCATCGTCTGGTGAAAAGTCTCGAGCTCATTTAAACTTATTATGTTGCTTAATAATTCAACATATGAATACTTTTAATGCTCAGTGAACATTGACGTTTCAATTATCCCTAAGATTAAGGTGATTATCTTTTGTCATTTAATTTGAGAATTATGTGGATGAAGACCCTTAAAGGGGCAAGTCAATGTTATTAAGATGCTTAGCCAAATTTAGTTTTGACTTGGGCTTGTAGTGTTTTAAAGGTGTTCAATTTCTAGTTACATTCACTTTTCTACTCCTCATTTAACCAAATTTGATTTAGCCTAGGTCACTACTAAGCCCTTAAGACCTTGGCCGATATATTAGTATTTTTTTAAAGAAATTTAATTTTAAGTGATAATAATTCATTATCAAAACATTTAAATGTCATTCGAACACCAAATAGGGGTATTAAATTAGTGAGTTATTGACATTCAAAATCATACCCCTAAGTCTAGGATCATTTAATTTAATAGTCTTCCAAAATTTAATAATTTAGGAAATTGCAAACCTATCCTTTAATTAAGAAAAATTAGATTGGTTTCTACCAATTTATTTCTTGTATTTCAATCATCTGAACGTGTTAATTAAGATCAAATAATGCCCATTTCCCCTTCTTGAATTAAGCATAAATGTTAATTAAGAGTAAATTTCCAAAATTATACCTTTGCCCCTAAGGCTCTATCACTTCATAATTCATCAAATTTAATTCAAATGACTTTGAAAATTTTATCATACCTCACTCATATTTCAATTAAGACATAAGAGGAGAAAATGTGATTTTTCAAAATTTAATTTAATTTATATAATTATTTACATGTAAAAATAGGATTTTTCAAAGAAAATTCAATAACTTGACCAAGGCAAATCTTAATCACTTGAAATTTTTACTAGAGCTAGAATTAGACCAAAGAACCACTTGGACCAACTTACATGATTTTTTGAGTTTTATTTGAATTATTAAAATTATCTTAATTTCTGGAGTATTAATTAATCATAAAATGTTTTAAAAGTGTAAAATTAAGTTTTATATTTTTTCTTAAATCTCTCAAAGATTAAGAAACCTAGAGAAACAAATTCTAAATTTTTATGATTTTTCTTTGAATTATTAGAATTATTTTAGTGAGAAATTAATGAAAATCCATTTTTAGCCTTTAAAAATTATTTTTGAGCTTTAAAATTCAATATATTCAGTTAGAATATTAGAAAAAATATTCCAATTGCTCCTAAGGGCTTAGGAAACAATTTAAAACATTCACATGAATTTTCTTAATCTTGTGATTTTTATTAATTTTTCATTATTTAAATATTTAAAATATGCTTAAAAATGAAATTTTTTACTTTAATTATAATTTTTATTTTATAAAATTTTTCTAATCACATAGAACTCCCAAAAACCAATTTTATAATTTTGTGAGTTATATTTTAATTATTATGATTATTTTAAGTGTTAAAAGAGGCCTTTAACTTAAAAAATTAAATTAGGTTATCAAATGAACTCCAAATATTTTGAAATTTTTATGGGGAGTCATATGAACTTTAAATTATTGTGTTGAATTAAAACCAATTCATTTAGATGTTGATTTTTCCCAAATTAATTTATTTTGTGCTTTAGGGTTTTGTGAAAATTAGGTGTGTTCTTAATGACTTACCTCATAACAAATTTTTCCTAGGGTTCTCTGGTCACAGTGAACTTGCCAAAATTTTCTTGGATTTTTCTAAGTAAAATGCTAATTACTATGATTAATTTATGCAAATAATTGGCATAAACTTGAAAAATAATGATCTCTGTCTAGGGATCTCTTATGACTTTGGAAAAATCAAGGAAGATCTCCCATGATAGAGGCTACAAATGACCCTAACGGCATGCCATGGTGAAATATTTAAATGCATGGAGAATCAAAAGCCTTAAAATCATATATAATTAATTAAAAATCACACATAGATAAAAAAAAACTTCAAAAAATTTCCACATTGTTCTTCTATGTTCACTGAGCACTAGGATATTTTTCTTTTTATTTTTCTAATTTTTTTTCACCAAGATATGGATTTTTGAAGTTGGCTGATTTAAATAAATCTAAAAATCCCTAATTTTTCTACTTATCCTACACAGCGCCACCTCATCGTATGGAAGCTCTGAAGACTTGCGTGGCGCTTTCTTGTTGGACACCGCCTTCCGTGTCAGCTTTATACTTTATGCACCACTCCATCGTCCAACTCCATCAGGGCCATCTACTAGATACACACACGATCGAACGGTGCTCCTCCTTCGTCCCCAACTGGTGAGAACCCATGACCATTAACACTAAAACCCTAATTTCTTGAGCTACACTCAACCAAAAGGAGGATTGATCATATAGAGTCATCTAAGTGAGACAAACACATCCATATGGTAAACATGCCATGAAATCAAGTGTATAATAATAGAGAATCAAATGAAGCTTCGGATGAGGTGTAAAACTTATACCTTGGTCTGAGAGGGGAGGCCTTAATCAGATGTGCTTGACACATTTGTGGAGGTCTAAAGAGCTTGAAAATGAAGTCCCAAGTCGTGGTGAAATGCCTAAGTATGAAATCGATCAAGGCCAATTTCAGGTGTTGGTCTTGAGCTATCTTGGAGGCTCTGTATGATGGGGCTTTTGTGGGTCTTCTTCTTCTCTCTCTAAAGGGCAAGTTTGATTTGATTTTGGTTCATTGTGGAGTTGTGGTAAAGAGTGTCCTGTTTCCGACAAGGATTTGAGCTCAAAAATTGAACTCTGACAAGGAAAATTAGGGCAGGGAAGTGGTTAAGTTGCACTAAGGAGGTCTTAAGGAGGTTGTGGGAGCAATTGGACAGGCTCTCTTTGAGAAAATTTTAGCACCCACACTTTGGCCATGAAGAGGCCATTTTATAGCCGTAGCCGAAGAGGGGAGCTCAGGGCCTAGCCCTGGGTGTAAAAAATTGCTAAGGTGGTGAGCTAAGAGGTGAATTGGCCAATGAGAGTGGGACAACTCAGATGGGTCAATTGGGTGAGGATTTAAGTGTGGTGGCTATCGGTTTTCAGGTGCTCCGTACTCCGATGACTAGGCCGGCCGAAAATGGCAGGGGAGGTGCTTAGGTGTCTTAAGAACCTCAGAGGAATCTGTCACAACAATTAATTTGAGCTGGTGATTGGTTTTGGCAAAGATATCTTTGGCTTAAGCAATTTAGGAAACAAATCCCTTGATTTAGGGCACCTTTGGTCCATGAGCTCATCTAGAGTGGGTTAAGTGGGTCTAGCTTGGTTACTAGGACCCAAAAGTTGGCTGTAGAAGTCTTGCCTTGGTCAATTTATGATGGCAATGTGGGTCCAAATGGCCAAAGGTTGGGTTTTGGTTAGGCTAGCCATGACTTTGAGCCCAATTAATTGATCAACATTGTGTAGATGATTGTAATGAAGATTTTTGGTGAAGGGTTGAAATGATTTTGAGTTCAATTCAATTTGAAGAAATTTAGGATTTTGGTCAATTTGGGCATGTTGGGCTAGACTTGGGTCTGGGTTGGGCAAAGTCCAAATTGATTGTTGAAAATAGTCTATAGGAACATCATGAGGCAATCAATTTGGTGGAATTTGAGGATATCCAATTTAGGGAAAATTTGGGGATTTTTGGACTTGGGTTAAAATTGAATGCATTTGAGGCTTCACCAAGGCCAATTGAAGGTCAAGTTTGATGTGTAGGATTGTTATGAAGAGTTTTCAACATAAATTGTGGCAAATTGAGTAGGCTATGAGGTTCAATTTGGTGGGATTAAGTCATAGGGCCAGAATTAGGGCTTGACTTAGATCAATATTGGGCTCAAAGGATGGGCCACTTAAGCTTAGATTTGGTTTAGGTTGGTAATATGAAAAATTAATTTGAGTTTAGAATAGAATTTGAGGGAAATTTGGGCCATATTGATGGACATTTGAGGTAAATTTGGGAAAGTTGGGCCTTTAAAGGCAATTTGGGGGTTTTGGTCAAAATAGTCAAATTGGTCAAATTGGGTTCAATTGGAGGGTCAAATTGGTTTTAGAAACATTTGAAGTGATTTTGGAGATTTTGGGAAAGTTTGGGGTTCCAAGGGTATTTTTGTAATTTTGGCAATTTTGGGAGGGGGTATTTTGTTAAATTTGGCATTTTTGGATGGTTTTGGATAATTTGGGTATCTTTAAATGGTTTGAAATGATTTTTGACCAAATTTAGATTTTTTTAGTGAATTTGAGGATTTTGACCAAATTTAGGGTTTCAAGGGCATTTAGGTAATTTGGGTGTATTTGAGGGCAAAAGGCCAAGTTGGACAATTTGGTAGAATTGGGGTACCAACCATCCTATGTGAGCTATGGACCATTGGAATCCCCATTTGGGTCCTCTATGTACTGGTCTTAGCTAAACCCCAGCATGGGGCTAGTGGGTTTAGGGGACCATCTACATGAGTCTCCCAAAATATCAAGGGATTTGGTTAACAATTTTAGGTTTTAGGATTGTGAGTGAGAGTGAGTGTGGGCAGTCCTAAGGGTGGCTCATCTTGAGTTTCCCCCATAGTGACCCCACCTACTAAGTATTTAGAGGTTGAGACAAACATGTGGAACTTCAAGTTGAGTAGAGAAGAGGGTAGAATTTATAATGGTGAGGGTAAATTTTCTAGTTTTCTAAGAATAGTCAATAGGAAAGTCCTCTGGTTAGACCTTAGGCTACTAAAGAGGAAAAAAAACTAAACCTCAACTAAAAGTGAGGTCAACAAATGGACCCCCAATAGATGTGGTGTGCTGGGTAAGCACACCGCACGTATTGGCGTTGACCGATGAGATCAACAAAACCAATACAAACTCCTAAGTCTACAGACACAGAAAGGAGTGTAGAATTGTGTGTGCTATTTGTTTCCTATGGGGAATTAGCAAGTGAATATCTGATCAACATCAAGGATTAGGAACTCTCGCTGGGGATTGGAGAGCGGGTTCTTAGTTATCAAATTTCAGGTTTTCATAGAGGATGGGAATCAACATTTAGGTGATGAATTTGAAGATTGAGAGTAGGATGCCATGGTGGGGGTCTTATTCCTATCTGAAAGGGTGTGAGTAGAGAATTGGACGCCGTAGTGGGGGTCTTACACCAATCTCGAAGATGTAGGCAGATAATTGTATGCCGTGGCAGGGGCCTTACACCAATCTCAAAGATGTAGGTAGAGAATTGGATGTCGTGGAGGGGACCTTACACCAATCTCGAAGATGTAGGTAGAGAATTGGAAGCCGTGGAGGGGGCCTTACACCAATCTCAAAGATGTAGGTAGAGAATTAGAAGCCATGGAGGGGACCTTACACGAATGTCAAATATGTAGGTAGAGAATTGGAAGCCATGGAGGAGGCCTTACACAAATCTCAAAGATGTCGGTAGAGACTTGGAAGCCATGGAGGGGGCTTTAGGCCTTACACCAATCTCGAAAGGGTGTGTCACATTAAGAAGGAAAGCTCGATGCCTCACACCTAACCTAAGGGATGACAGAGAGTTGTCATTTCATTGGGAAGGAAAGCTCTGTGGCCCATATCCAACCTAGGAGCTAGTGGAAAGGAAATTAGCATCTCGGTACTCGCTTTGAGAGTAGAAATGTAGTGCATAAAGTTTGTAGTGTTGAACTCATAAGTGTGTGTCATGAAAAAAGATTGACATTTGTGAGAAATATATGTAAAATTTTTTGAGGTTTTGTGCAGAATGTGAAATTCCGCGAGGATGTGAGGAGAATTAGTGCAAACAAGGATAGTCGTGCTACGCGAGCAAAGAGCAAGAGACCTTAAAATCAAGAGAATAAACTCAACAGATTTATTTATTTTTCTTGTTGTTTTTATCACATTTAATTATCAAAATATGTTTTCAAATTTTTAAAAATTTTTGTTGGTTGTTTTTTTTTAAAAGAGTATTTTATTTGAATTTTATTATTATCAAGTTTTTATGTTTTGTTCTTTATTCATTGCAGTCCTAAACCAACGTATGGCTTCATGGCTTTTATCCATCGTATAAAAAGGGCAATTGAATAAACAAACTAAATTCTGAAAGAGATTTCATTAATCTGCTCCAATAAGTGTTACAGATTGAGTGCAGGACAAAGCCTCAAAAAGTACAATTATGCTGACTGCATCAAATTACATCTAAAAATATCCCATGTTGAGTACATATCATAATCTAAGCATGTCTAATATATATCATATCTACTGTGATGAAATACAGTAAAAAGGAATCCTCTGAGTGCCTATCTCTAGTGGGGCAAGCTCTTAATCTAGCCGACCTACTAAGCCAAAAACTTGATCCTAAAGAAAAATAAGAATTTTAACTCTTAATTTATATATATTGGGATACTACGCAGGTATACGTATCGTTATCAAGTAATATTGAACTTTTTGATTAATACCTGAATATCGAACCCACAAGGAGAATACGCAATATGCACTATTGAACAACAAACTTTCTATTTTTAATAAAAAGGTAATTATTTAAACTAAAGATGATTTTTGGTAGTAATGAAAATTTAAATATTTTTGGTATTTTTAATATCTTGATAGAACAATAACAATTTAAAAAGATAACTAGAGTTTTTGTAGAAGAGAAACACTAAATATGAAAATATCTTTCTTCTTGTTATGAGTCATTAATAAGTATAGGAATTCTGTTGTAGAAGTATGCAAATTATGTTGTGTCAGATAAAAGCAATAATATTCTTTACCCTTACAAGAGATGCTATAAAGAATATTGACTAATTTAAAGTTTGAATAATTTTGAAGATCGGCTAGGCAGGGAAGATACTAGCTCTCACTTTAGAGTTCCCTCGATTCCCTCCACCTGGGGGCTAAAATCTCATATCAAAACCTAAAACAATAAACCAAGTTGGGGGCATTAACCTGGCACTTTAAAGTCCTCTAACTCTACACCCTTCAATGAATATTTCCCTATTTATTTGCACTCAATCATATGAATTACATTCTCATTCGTACAACCTCATGTGATTCTTTCCAATTGTTGACTGAGACAATACCAGCCCGGTTCTTACATGTTATCACAACAAATTTTAACATCTAGATTGACCAAATC
>NW_018252180.1:126777-128039 GCF_001263595.1 Phalaenopsis equestris | reverse complement strand
TTCTTTTCAAATTAAATTCACTTGTAGCACATTTGAGAACAAATAAAATTCCAGTTTTGAAAATACTTTTCACCCCCCCAAACTTAAATTTTTAACAGATTAAACAGTTTAGCATCAGATATATATAAGCAGAAATGACAATTTAAAATAACATACTAATAGGAATTTTTAAACCCTAATGATACAAGTATAAAACTAAAAACAGGAGTAAAATTAATTTTTGATCAAATTTTCTATATTTTCATTTCAATTTAATATGTAGAGATTCAATAGACTTCTAAGCAGTGGGTATAAACATAATAGTAAACTAACATACTAACTTGATTTCATAATCTCAACATAAAAACAAACTAACATGATAAAAGAAAAATACAAGGTAGCAGTTTCCTAAGTTTCAAATTTAAGACCTCAGTTAGCAAGATTTTCAACTTTACAAAAGACATAGAATTAAGTTAAGTTCTAAACTAATTAAATCACAAAACTCACAACAGTTACTACCCTAGAATTTTAAAACAAACTACTAACTAACACAAACATTACGAGAAAATTAAAAATAAAAGTCTCACACATCACAATATCTAAACAAGTAAACAAACATACATGTCTCAAGTCCAAAACATGAAAACACCAAAACATGAAAAGAAAACACATCACATAACAATTCTCACTTAAACATAAAAGCACAAACTAGATCACATAGTTTAAACCAACACACAGATGCAAATGTAGCAAGCCCGGATCACATAGTTCATATCATATTACAATCATGAAATAAATCTCTCAGCTCTACTCTTCATCTTATGAATCACCGCTATAACATTTGCTGCAGGCTCATAATCAGGATATTGAGGATATGGAGGAAATTGTACTCCTGGGTTACCTCTAATTAGACTCTCCAAAGATGAGTAGAATTCTCTTCATAATCACTCTTTCTCCTATTATACCTATCAGTATGCTCTACAAATCTCACTAAATTTTGTACCCTATCAACGCTTGAATTGATATTATCCATCATCTTCTGCAATAACTCGTCTCGGGTATCAGTCGACTCACCTTGATGTAGATGCACATGAGGTAGATGGTCTAGATGTAGAAGCAGTAGAGGTAGAAGAAACAGACGTCTCCATTCCATAGCTTCGAGAAAATCCTCCTCTCCAGCTAAAAATTGAATGCTCAAAATAAGTTTTCACGTGCACCTTAGTGATGGGCTTTAGAGGTAATAACACTAGAGGTAATAATACTTCCTCCCAGCTATCATATTT
>NW_018252180.1:124417-126767 GCF_001263595.1 Phalaenopsis equestris | reverse complement strand
TCCCAGCTTTCTCACACAAAGAAAAGATCAAGGAAGCATAGCCCAGGCTTGCAGTTGTAACAGCTGTAGCAGAACTGATAATAGTCCTGATGACAGTTTGATAGATCAAAGCTCCAACGTTGACGAGCTTTCCCTCTTGAGTAAAATAGTTCAACGCCGCTCTTTCTCTAGTCACTTCACTGAGATGATTTGTTGGAAGCAAACAAGCAGAAATAAAATAGTGCCAGGCCTTTGAAGGTGCACATAACTTTGAAGTTGGGAAGTTGACTCTTCTCTCATTAGTGATCTTCCAAAGTCCTCTCCTAATAGTCAAGTAAGAAATAATCTCGTCTAATTTTACTTCAGTCGGACTATAATTTGCATAAAAACATAACGTATCCGGTGGTAAATGGTAAAATAGTTGATTACCTCTGGCAAAAAATGTACCAACTTTCCTCGAACCATGACCCTATTGTCTTCAGCTTCAGGGAGATTTGCATAGAACTCCCTCACAACAAAAATAACTGCCACAACAGAGAAATAATAGAATTGTTACCACTGTAGATGAATAATTAAATCTTCCACGCCTCTACCCGGATTTCTAAAACATTGCTCCTAAATTGGTTTGCGTGATTGCAATGCATTACTATACCGATCTTGAGCTTTTGAGCTAACAAATTTACTCGAATCAAAAGGGGATTTGCCTTTGCTCCTCTTCATTCTTGGTGCTATTCTACAAATTTGATAAATCCCAATAATAACTAACTTCAAAAATCAAGTTTAAATTACTAAACTAAACTTCCAAAAGCACAAACTAAACTTCCCAAGCAATTTCCATAGATTTTTCCTCATTTTTAACCATGAATAGTGAATTTTCAAATTTCTCTAAATGTGCTCAAATTACATGGTGAAAATCCAAAATTTTACATAGAAGTAAAGATCTTACCTCAAAGAACTTAGATCTAGCAAATGTCACTTGATTCCACCAAGAAATCTTCACTTTACATGTGCCCTAGCCCTCAAAAATTGCAAAATCAACAGAAGTAGCTGACGGTGGCATTAAAAACAGAGGTAGCTGGCGGTGGCATTAAAAATGGTGATTTATGGCTCAAAAATTCACTTTTAACCCTTGGCAAACCTGTTTTCGTGAAGCCGTGTGTTGGCACGGGTAAGTGGCGCTTAGGCGCCCGCCTCTCGGGTTTGCTCGTGCTTATGAGCGAGATGTGGCGCTTAGGCGCCAGTGCATGATTTTTAAAAATTTCAAATTAAAGTAAAATGCACTATTTGTCTATGTAAACCACCCCTAAATGGTCTCATAGAACTTAAATGACTATTTTCAACTTCCTGTAACTCTCCTTTATCTCAAAATTTTCCTTAATAGTTATTTCAATTTGAGGCTAAAACAACACAAAATTTCACACAAACAAACTTATATAAATTCACAAACGAGTACAAATACATTTAAACAATTAGTTCTCATTCCAAATAGTCTTGGATGAGAAAATTTTCCTAAATACGAACACTTAACAATCTTCCATCAATTAAACATCTAAGTAACACAAACATTAAAAGCAAGTCTTAGGCCCTAAAACACTTAAAGACAAGGACTTTAAACATAGAATAACATAACTTCAAAATAGAACTTAAGTCCATTTTTCATTAAAAGGAACAAATTGAAAATAAATTCAGGTCTTTCATTAGTCTCTCCTGGAGCAACTGGAATATAAAGTTGATAAAATTGATGGTGGTGATGTGCTCTGATGCAATCTTCTTCAATCCACTTTTGCTTAGGAAACATCTCCTTATCCGCTTCCTCTATATAACTAGTGTGGCTAATTTGCATTTTCAATTGCCATCCAATATGCTCAAGATGTGCATGAATCTCCAATACCTTAGTCTCCAATACAAACATGGTATTTTTAATTTTGTTGATCTTCTCTGATATCCCTCCAATCCTAACGACTAAGAAACTGTTATACATTTCTTGTGCACTTTGACTAATGAATTTCTTCCTCATGGTCTCCTCCTTCTTCTTCTTCAAATCCATCTCCCATGAAGACATCATCTTAAAATCTATCTCTCTTTTAGACTTTAGGGCTAGAAATGATCTGGGGGTGAAATTCTTTCACTAAAACCTTCTATTTATAGGCCTAAATCCTTCCAATAACTTCTATACACATTTAGAAAACTTAATTCCATTTTTCATTAGAAGGAACAAATTTAGGTCTTTCATTAGTCTTTCCTGGGGCAACTGAAATATAAAGTTGATAAAACAGACGGTGGTGATGTGCTCTGATGCAATCTTCTTCAATCCACTTTTGCTTAAGAAACATCTCTTTATCCGCTTCCTCTATATAACTAGTGTGGCTAA
>NW_018252180.1:118825-120490 GCF_001263595.1 Phalaenopsis equestris | reverse complement strand
GACATCTTCTATAACTCCTTTAGGGTATGTTATCAAACAATCTGCTAACAGTAGAGTTACAGTAGTAGGGGTTATTTCTCCTAATCCCCACTGTTAATTATTGATAATGGCATAAGGTTAATGCTTGCACCTAAATCACATAAAGCTTTCCCATAAAATTTGTCTTCTATCGCAATGGAATTGTAAAGCTACCAGGATCTTTAAGCTTTTCAAGAAGCTTCTTCTGAATTATCACACTGCACTCCTCATTAAGTGCAACAGTCTCATTATCTTCAAACTTCCTTTTCCTGTTGAGAATATCCTTCATAAACTTTACATAGCTCGACATTTTTTCTCAGGCTTCAGCAAGTGAAATATTAATTGTAAGCTTTTTAAATATTTTCAGAAATTTTGAAAATTGTTTATCCAACTTCTGCTGATGAAGTCTCTAAGGAAATGAATGTGGTGGTTTTTCCAAATGAATTTTTAGTGGAGAAATAAGTCTTTCAGAATCTTTTGGAGCGTCCTCTTTGATTATTCAATTTGTTCTCTCTCTACTTCAATTTCTTTTTGAACCCGACCTTCCAACTCTCTTCCGCTTCTATTTTGAACGACATTTACTTGTTCCTGAATGGCTTTTACTTGCTCTTTATCCTCGTCTTTTGGATTTACTCAGTATTACTAGGAAGTGTTCATTGGGATCTATTGCTTAATGAATTTTCTATTTGCCCAAGTTGATTCTCAATATTTCTAATTGTAGCTCCTTGACTTTGTAATTTATTTCCTATTTGTAACTCCACTTATTCTATAGACAACTTCTTCTCCTTAAACGATGTATTACTATTGAAACCTGGAGGATAATTAGATCTATAATTATTATTCCCTTGGTCATTCCCTCATTGTTGATCATTACCACCCGAATTGTTATTCCAGTTAAAGTTGGGATGGTTCTTTCAACTTGGGTTATAATAATTTGAATATGGGTTATTCTGCTTATTATTTATGGCATTCAAAGTTTCTAATGATGCTTGAGAATCTACCATTTAGCCTAATAAATTCTCTTTAATCATGAAAATTGGTTGAGAAAAAATCATTTTAAATTGGTCTAACTTCCTTGAAATTGCAGCAACTTTATTTGCTTACATGTTAAATGCATCATTTTCATGAACATTGGCTACTTTATTAGGATTTACCCTCCCAAAATGCCATTGAAAATTATTGGTAGCAATTTCTTCAATTAAAGCATTAGCGTCATGAAATGGTTTTGATTGATATCAATGAACCACCAACAACGACATTGATAATTGATGTAAGAGGTCCAACTAATCCATTACAAAAAGTTTGAAAAATGTAGCGCACAATTCTAAAAAATTGGCAAGATGTAAATTTGGATCTTCAATTGGTGATCCCCTAAACTGATTATTTGATACCATTTGGATAATAGCAATTTTAAGCTGAAATGAATTAACCACTATAGTAGGTTTTTGAATACTATAATGAAGGTCATCTAGAGTAGGGTTGACATAATCTCTTAAAGGTCTAAACTCTTGATGAATTTCAACATTTTGATTATTTTGGTTTGCCATTTCTGTAATTTTTTTTATTTTTAATTTTTTTGGTTTTTCTGATTTTTCTAATAGTTCTTTCTAATTCAGAATCGTAGGGCACTAGTCCTTCAAAACCTGA
>NW_018252180.1:115132-117787 GCF_001263595.1 Phalaenopsis equestris | reverse complement strand
AGAAGTAAATGAAGTGCTTGGATTTAAATCATCACAACTTCTTCCATCATTGAAGATCAATACTTTCCACAACTTCTGTCCAAAACTTAATTACTTATCATTTTAAGAAGAAAGATAAAGAAAATTACTCAGAATCTATGGAGAAAACAAAACCACACTTTAGTTTAAAAGAATAAATTATTGTCAAACCAACAAAAAGTCTTAATTAAAACCAAAAGTAGTCTCAAAACAAAAAGATAAAAACTTATCTCAAGTCCTCCACCAAACTGTTGAAGTTCCTTTGATTCTCTTCTCTTTACAATCACTCAAAATAAAATAACAAAAAGGATAAAATAAAAGTAAAAGTAGTTCATGAAAATCTCTCTGAACTAACTCCCCAAATGAGAACTTTCAAAACTTTCCAATACTTTTAGGACACTTTTCTAAGTCTTCTCTTCTTTCTCTTATAATTTTCCAAAAGGTGCCTTGGTTTCTCTTCAAAATATCTCTAGATTCGATGTATTTCCACAAGAGATGCATCCTTTCATGATTATTTTTGTCCATGGCGGTTATAACCACATATTAAGCCAATGGGTGCCTCAAAAACCTCTTCAAAATTTGCAGAAACTGAATTTACTTACCCAATAACTGCCACCAGCGCTTAAGCGTGGGGCCTCAGGCGCTTAGGCACAACCTTCTCTATTTAACCGGCGCTTAAGCGCCGGATTTGGCGCTTAGGTGCTAAAATGATTTTGCATATTTTTCACATTGTTGCTCTAAATTTGATCATTTTTCACTCCTTTAAGCATTTTTAACCCTGTTTACCTGTATATGCAAGAAAAACACAAAAATACCTTCCATTAAAGCGCAATATCTCAAAAATAGGTATAAAAATGTGTCTAAAAATACTATATATTTTAGGTGTATCACATGTGCTTAGAGGTGCAACCCTCTCATAGCTCGTAAGGCAGTATTTCTTCCAGCTCCGGGTCTGGTCGAAATCCATATGGCATTTTGCTGTCATCCATCCTTCGGAAGGTTATAGACACCCTATGATGTCACACCCCTGAAATGCAATGTTTAGCGACGTCTGCTTATTTTCATTTAAGAACCAGCACTGAACCTACGGGTAGCGGAATCTCCATAGATCCTTTGAATTCACCGGGACCGACAACATCTATCTCTTTTCCAAACAGAATGTTGCTCTTGCTCTTGAAAGAGACCGTACAGAAAGGTCTCACAAAGACATGATGATCAATATGCGCAGGTATGCAGTCACCTTCATCATATATGTTGATGATACAACTGTTGGGAATACAATCAGCTGACAGTATGCTCCATCAAACCATTCTCGACAATCAGCTGACAGTATGCTCCATCAGACCATTCTCTTCATGGGAGGTAATGGGTCCAACTCATCATGTCTCAAAATCCCCTGGGGATTTTCTTGTCTGTTCTTAGTGAAGTTGTAACAGCAGTCACATTGTATGGTGATCCTACCCTTTACACACATCCACTTTTGTGGCTCAAAATAGATTCTTTCCATCAGCAGGCCTGCTCGACCCCTGTCTCTTAGATAAAAAATGCAGTCGAGAATACTTCGTCTGCTGCTCTTGGAGAAGACCCTGGTATATAGCTCCAAGTCTTATAGTATATTAATGAACCTTCCTTGAACTTCTTCATAGAATTCAAAATCCCTTTTGTTTACTTTACTCATTTTGTAGTATTCTATCGTGCTAATGATTGACAGCTGTCGAGGATGTTCCCTCATTTTAACATCAGAGGGAATCCAAGTTTGTGTTGCTTTTATCTCCAGAGGAATGTATGACTCTATATCCAATGGGATATATGGCTCTGTATCCAACTGGACATATGGTTCCTCATTGGGTGATCAGCGGTCTGAAATCCATCATCAGTAGACATGTACTCTTCTAAAGTACTGTAGTACTCCAGGTGGAGGACATTGCAGTTTGGGCACTCCATAAATGCCTCTGTAGCTGATGTACGTGTAGGTATCTCAGCGTTGTATGTCGGGCAACCCATATAAAGAACATCTGAAACTAGAGGTATCTCCAGCTCTATAACAAATCCAGACTCATCATCTGTAGCAGACAAGCTGGAAGAGGTCTCTCTCATGCTTGGATCGTAGATATTCCCCTCAGAAATAGGGGTGAGCAAATTTTTCGCCTCCTTCTAGCATCTTTTCTCTTCGCGTAAGAATGCCCTATGCTTTCAGCGGTTAGAGTTCCTACAGTCTGCGCTGAGTTATTCGTAGTGGCGTGTCTGGAACTCTTTTATCATTGGCAGCGACTAGGCCTCTAGTCGGCGTAGCTATCATAGATACTCTTTTATCATTGGCAGCGACTAGGCCTCTAGTCAGCGTAGCTATCATAGACGGTAGATGACTAGTCCCCTCCCCCAGGTCTTGCTGTACTATTACATTTTCCCTTTCAGTGAGGAACTGTCTCTGATGCTTAACCTTAGCAGTGATGGTAGCCCTTCTTTTTTTTGATGGCTAACCACATCCATCAGAGGACCCTCATAGTCCATGTTGACTTGATTGAAGTCCATGTTGAAGTCTATGGTGCCGCCCTAAGGCGCCCTTTCTTCGTTGAGTGCGAGGTGCCAGCCATCTTTAAAGCAAAGATGAGCCTTTGGCCTGACATGTCTCTGCAG
>NW_018252180.1:109324-115108 GCF_001263595.1 Phalaenopsis equestris | reverse complement strand
TATCAGTGAGCTGAAATGCTGAAATTTAGCGTGAACAAGAACAAAAAAAAGTATTTATTAAAGAAAATTTTAGTTTATGTTGGTGAGAAAATTATTTATTTATGTATGTATTTTGTTTAATTTAGTAGAATATCAAATTTTAAAAAACATAAAATTGAAGTGTATAATTTAAAAAAAAAATTTATTAAATTGAGATTAATTTTATTATAAAAATTTGGACCCGGTCACAGATGTTTGGCCAAATAGATAACCCCAGAACATTCAAAATTTCAAAATTTTAAATCAAGCGGTGTCAAGCAATGTCAGGTTGCGTAGTATGTCTTTAGGTATCATCCGTTGATTGGCAGCATGGGGCTCTCACCACAGAAATCTACTAGCTAGTAGGCTCCTCCTACATAGACCTTTTTTACTACAAATGGTCTATCCCAAGTTGGCTCGAATTTTCTACCTATCTTGCAACTTGCAAGAATGGTTCTTTTGAGCATGAGGACAAGGTCACCAACTTTGAATGTCTGTGTGCAGACCAATTTGTCATGAGCTTGTACCATCTTCGCTTGATAAAGCTCCAAATAATGTTGTGCTTCTAGTCATATTTCTTTAAGACTCTCTAATTCCTCGAGTCTGAGTTTTGCACTTTCTTCTATTATCAGTTGATTGGCGACAGTGAATCTTAGAGATGGCGTCTGGACTTTTAATGATTGTATGACTTCGGACCCGTACACGAGCATGTAGGGTGTGCACTGAGTGGGAGTCCTGAACGTTGTTCGGTAAGCCCACAAAGCTTCTAGCAATTTGTTATGCCAATCTCTTTTATTTTCATCCAGTGTCAAAATCTGTACCAGTATTTTGTTGAAGGCCTCAGCCAAGCCATTTGCCTTAGGATAGTAAATTGTAGAGTATCTCCAATCTATCCCGTGACGTTTGACAAAGTTGTTGATTTTGGTGCATTTAAAGGCTGTCCCATTGTCAGAGACTACTTTGCGTGGAACCCTGAAACGGTAAACGACTTGGCTTTTGAAGAATTGAAGGATGTGGTGTGCCGTAACCTCTTGTAACGACACTTCCTCTGTCCATTTAGAAAATTAATCCATAGCGGTATGTATGAATCTGTGTCCTTTGGAAGACAGAGGATCTATCAGACCTACCGTGCCCCAACGTGCAAATGGCCACGAGGCGACGGTTGGGTGTAGCACATTTGGAGGTTAGCGCATGACAACCCCATGCACTTGGCACTGGTGACATCTTCTAGCTGTATCCATGCAATCAGACATCATTATCGACCAATAATATCTGAGTCTCTTGATCATCATTTTCATCTTCGGCCCTGACTGTTGAGCGCCACACAATCCGGCGTGTACTTATTTGATAATATTTTGTGCTTCTGCTTTTCTTAAACATTGTAGCCACATCTGGTTGAATGATCTTTTATAGAGGACATCTTCTACTAGAACATATGACATAACTCTTTTTGTGATGTGGTGTGCTCGTGACTTGTTCTCTGATAGCTTTCCAGTATGTAAATATTCTATTAATGGCTTGCACCAATCTTTATTATCACCAATCTTTATTATTATCAATATTATTATCAACAACCGCAATCATCATTTCTTTTTCTTTTCCAAGCTTGTGTAGATTGTTGAGGTCAACTTGAGACAAAACTTGTCTTCCTTATACTGTAAAATCAATTGAATCCTCAGAGGGACATGCCATGTCCTTAGCAAGTTTTGCTAGAGCGTCAGCATGGGCATTATCTTCCCTAGGTATCTTCCCTAGGAATTCCCTAGGAATTCGGTAGAAAATTACATTGAAAATTTGCTCCAGCAGCTTCATCGTGTACTAAGGGTATTCTGCTAACCTTGGTTTTAAAATCTTATATCGTTCGGCGAGTTATTGGATGACGAGTTGTGAGTCACCATAGATGACAATATCTATTATATTCATCGAGATTGCCAACTCCAACCCGGTAATTAGCGCTTCATATTCAGCTTCATTGTTGGTGCATGGCTCTGTCAGGTGGTATGAGAACCTCAACATACACTTATCTAGCGTGATGAAGGTCAAACTGATTCCTACTTTGCCTGGTATAACTGTGCCTGACCCTTTGTCTCTTCTGGCTGACGAAGCTCCATCAAACTACATCTCTCAGTGTTACGCACTGGAGAATTCCATTTGTAATATCTATTCATCTAGTAGTTCATCATTAAAAGGGGGCCCAGTTAGAAGTGGGTGTGCAGTGAGAAAGTCTGCTAAAATCTGTCCCTTGATAACACGGAGGGGAACAAAAGTTATATCAAATTGCAAGAAAATCATTGACCATCTTGCTAGATGTCCAGAAAGTGTTGGTCAGGTCATCAAATATTGCAACAGATTAACTTTCGAAATAAGGGTAATCCTATGAGAAAGCATGTAATGTCTGAGCTTCTGGGCGGCGAAAATCAAAGCTAGATAATGCTTCTTAATAGGCGGATGCCTTATCTCCATCGGTATTAGACGAAGGCTCAAGTAGTAAGTGCATTTTCCTGACCCTCGTCATTGACTTGGGTTAAGAGTGCTCCAAGAGAGTCATTTAAGGCCACGATATAAAGTGTTAAAGGTTTCTCAGGGATATGGGCAGTCAAAATTGGAGGTGTCATTAATTACTATTTAAAATCCTCAAAAGCCTACTGACATTTCTCTTACCAAACAAATTTGACATCCTTTTTAATTAATGCCGAGAAGGGCTGACACCTACCTGAGAGATTAGAAATAAAGCATCTCAGATATGCCAACTTTCCATAGAAAGAACATAATTTTTTCAATGTTTTGGGAGGAGCCATTTCCAAGATAGCTTTAATATTATCTGGGTCAATCTTAATTCTCTGATGAAGGACAATGAATCTTAGAAATTTCACAGAGGTAATGCCAAAGGCGCACTTTAAGGGATGCATTTTAAGGTCATATCATCATAACTGTTCGAACACGATGCTCAAATCGTACAAATGGCCTATTTTTTCATTTTTGTTTAATGAATAAATCATCCACGTAACATTTCACTTGGTTGTGAATGGGGTCATCAAAAATTTTTGTCATAACTCGTTGATATGTTGCTCCAGCATTCTTTAAGCCAAACGACATCATTGTGTAGCAGAAAATGCCGATAGGTGTCCTGAAGGCTGTAAGTGCTGCATCTTCTGGGGCCATCTTGATTTGGTTATATCCTGAAAATCCATCCATGAAAGAGAAAATCTCATGTGTCGAAGCGATATCCACCTTCATTTCTGGTATCAATAACGAGAATTCATCTTTTGGACATGCTTTATTTAAATCTCTGAAGTCAACACAAACATGAATTTGTCCATTTTTCTTCTTAACAGGTACAATGTTAGCTAACCGTGTAGGGTATTGCTCTTCTCGCACGAAGTTAGTGTCTATTAATTTCTTTACTTCAGCAATGACTTGTTGCTCTATTTTAAGATGCATTCTTCTAGGAGCTTGTTTCACTGAGGTTATATCTTTGTCCACCCCAAGTTTATGAACTACAACCTCTACTGACAGTCCTGACATTTCATCATAACTCCATGCAAAGCAATCTTTGAACTTTGGTTACAGTTTGATCAATTCCAAAGATTCTTCGTTGTTGAGTAGAGAACTTATAAATGTAGGTCGGGGTGATCTTCTATCTTGAGGTTAATTTCCTTCAATTCATCAACAGTTGATTTAATTTCCTCCTCAAATTCTAGTGAAGCATCTTCTCTTAGTTGATCAGTAGAGTCATCCTCCATCCTCCATATTGAGGATATCGAGGCAATCCTCTTCTGATTCACTAGCAATAACCATGCAAAATTCTGAATCATCGACTGGTCCGCCTAAGGAGCCAAACACGAGTTATTTACATACGACAAGTTTTTTTTGGGAGTTTGACTTTTAACATCCCATAATTTTTTAATCAATTTCCCTGTTGAATTAACTTTTTTACGCAAGTTTTGGTAATTGTCCCTGTTGTCCCTGTTGAATTAAGTTTTGTACACAAGGCAAAAAGTAACCAAAAGGCAATTCCATTAATTCATTGGGATCATCACCCAAGTTTACATGATATTCAAGATTAGTAGAGGTAGAAGCACAATAAAATTTGATCGGCTTTGAACCAATGCTACAAAATTCCTTGACCTCTAAACTCTAGAACTTTTGAGG
This sequence comes from Phalaenopsis equestris, assembly GCF_001263595.1. Lineage (NCBI taxonomy): Eukaryota > Viridiplantae > Streptophyta > Magnoliopsida > Asparagales > Orchidaceae > Phalaenopsis > Phalaenopsis equestris. Next base: position 110,938 of record NW_018252180.1, on the reverse strand, counting down.
GAGAGTCGGAATAAGGGTCTTGGCGTTCACTTAGTGGTTTATCCGATCATACATTGTCTCATATTCACTTTTTTCTATATCTTCTAAGGATGTCTCGTACTGAGGTTTCTTCTATTTTGTCATAATTATTTCATCTTCAGAACTTTCTTCATCACTAATGTAGATGGTCGGCCTAGTCTGTTCAACAATTGAGTTGACTCTTCCTCGTCCACGTCCCTGGCCTCAACCTCAGGTGCGCAAAAAAAAAAGAACCCCTACCAATTTGCTGTAAAATAGTGGTGGAAGATTGTTGAAGCAGAGTTGAATGGCTTCTTCTTCGTGATTCTTCTGAATCTTGACTTTTGTTTGTCATAATTTCATGAGAGAAGACAATTTTCTTTAGAGGCATTTAGAAGGCGGCATCTTCATGAATATCAACTTCATGAACTGAAAACGGTTGTAGATCTCCCTTGATGCAATGTTCTTTCCCATCTTTGTAGTACTTAATGCACTGGTGTAGAGATGATGGAACCATGTTGTGTTCGTGAATCCATGGTCGACCAAGTAGAGCGTTAAAAGAGGTCTCAATGTCAATGATATGAAACTTAGCGGTTGTTACTAGTTCTCCAACCTTCATAAGTATTGTAATTGATCCAAGGGCTTTCTCTCCCTTTTGATTGAATCCTCTTAACATCATTTTATCGACTGTAAGCTCTTGAACTTCAATGTCCAATTAGGCTAATGTGCGTAGACTCATCAAGTTGAGGGATGCTCTAGGATTTACTAAAACTCTTGACAACACAAATTTGTCGATGTTAACAGAGATATAGAGTGGATGATTATGTTCGGTAGTACTGAGCAGCAAATCTTCATCTGAAAAGGTGACCCAAGAATGTTCTTTCAATGAGCAAACTTCTTCGAAGGATGTGCTGGCCAACTGAGCTAAGCAAATCTCTAGGTCAAGCAAAGCTGTAACCAGAAAGCTCTCTCGCCTCCTGTGAGAGGATATGAGCTTTGTAGATGCTTAATCGGGCCGACAACTTCCTAAGATGAGTGTCGGTGCTATTTTTGGTTAGAGGAGTTTCCCATAAGAAGCTGCCGGTCACCAGAATAAAAAACCTGTCACCCGCTTCGTAAGGACGTTTTAATTTACATATATATTTAGTTTTAGAAAAATATGAAATTAAACTGACCCCATATTTTCATAGTTTAAATTAAAGAGTGTTGTACCTCAAATCCTGTATCTATCCTAAAGGATAAACACAAGACTTGAGGATGAGGCTCGATCAAATAAACTAAGGAATATAGGACATGAGTTTGGTCTACAAAACCTTTGTATTTGCCGAAAAGTTTCCCTATTTAATATAAATAATTAAATAGGGTTTATATTAAGCTAGGTTCGGACATGCTTCCTACAAGGGCAACCCCTATAGTTAATTACATCTTAAATGACCAAAGTCACTTAAGAAGACCCTCGATAAAAATCAGAAAATATTATATTCAAGAAATTACAAAGGGTAGGAATTTTCAATGAGATCGGACGAAGAGGTGTGAAAGAGGATTGGTTCAAATTTGGAACATTTTGTTGTAGAGTCCAAAAAAGGAAGAACTAGGGGATGTCATGGATCCAGAGGA
>NW_018252180.1:107495-108661 GCF_001263595.1 Phalaenopsis equestris | reverse complement strand
TTGTAGTTTTGTGTGATGTTTGTGATTAAATTTTGAGTTGTTTTATATTTTGAATGTTGTGGCGGTGAATTTTATCTTGGTTGATTTTATTTTTAGTTTTGGTTTCAGTTTTGTGGCTATCCTGATAGTTTTAGTTTTCATGTAGGGTGACATCGTTGTTTAGTATGCAAGTTTGTGTAAGCATAAAAGTATAACATAAAAGTACAAGAAAGACGACGCTGAAAACTGTAAAAGCATACCTGGCGAGTCTTCTCGTTCCTCCACCTGAAACTTAAAAGGCATGTTAAGGCAGTTTATATGAAACAGGGAAGTAAAATTTTGGCGACCTACCTAACCCTAGATCATGTCTTGGTGGGTCCTTATTAATTTGATTAAGGATGATATTTGTCAAGTAAAACATATTAAGTTTAGTAGATCTCCGGGTATCCAACAGATATACAGAAAGAAGCAGGTCCGTGCTACTCTCTCGCTGCCTGGTGGAAAATCCCGAGCTCTTTTAAACTTATTATGTTGCTTAATAATTCATCCTGTAAATACCCTTTGACTCAGTGAGCATTGATGTCTCAGTTATCTCTAAGAATTGGGTAATTATCACTCGTAATTCAATTTATGAACTATGTGGGTGAAGACCCTTAAAGAGAGAAGTTTAAGAGACTTAGCAAAATTTTGACTTGGGCTTGTAGTGTTTGGAAGACATTTTAATTTTCAATGATGTTTACTTTTCTAATCCTTATTTAAATGAAACTTGATTTAGCCTAAGTCACTACTAAGCCCTTAAAATTTCGGTGAGTGTCTTAGTCATTGCAAATGAAATTAACTTATAAGTGATGGTGATAATTCATGTTTTGGTTTTGTTGTTCATCAAATAAGGGTATTAAATTAGTGAGTTATTAACACCCCAAATCAAACCCCTAAATCTAGGACCATTTAATCGGCTAGGCTTTCAAATTTATGTAATTTATGAAAATTGCAAATTTATCCTTTTTAATTAGGACAAGTGAGGTTGGTTTCTACCAGTTAACCCCTTGTGTTTCAAACATCCAAATATGTTAATTAGAATTAAAGATTTCCCATTTCCCTTTCTGAAATTAGGCCTAAATGTTAATTAAGGCTAAATTTCCAAAATTACACATTTTCTCCTAATACTCTATCACTTCATAATTCAT
>NW_018252180.1:100440-107401 GCF_001263595.1 Phalaenopsis equestris | reverse complement strand
GAAAATTAAGTTTTATATTTTTATTAAATTTCTCTAATGTCAAGGGACACAAAGAAATAAATTTCACATTTTTTTATTTTTCTTTGAATTATTGGAATTATTTTAGTAAAAATCCATTTTTAGCCTTTAAAAATTATTTTAAGCTTCAAAATTCCATATCTTTATTTAGAAGATCAGGAAAAATATCCCAATTATTCCTAAGTGCTTAGGAAGCAATTTAGAACATTTTTCATGAATTATTATTTTTTTGATTTTTATGGATTTTTAATTATTTAAATATTTAAAAATAGGCTAAAAATCAAGTTTTTATGTTAAATACCATTTTATTTTTAGAAAATACCCATGAATACAGAGAACTCAAAAAATAAGTTTTTATGAATTTTTGAGTTATATTTTGATTTTTAAAAATCATTTAAGTACCAAAATGATATTTATCTTGAAGAATCAATTTAGGTCATCAAATGGACTCAAAATGCTTTGAGATTTTTATGGTGAGTTCTCTGGATCCTAAATAACAATGGAGATAAAAAATCAAGTCATTTAGAAGTTTATGTTACCCAAAATTAATTTCCTTTATGTCTTAGGAGATTAAGTGTATTCTTACTGACTTAACTCATGAAATTATTTATAAGGGGTCCTCTAGTCATAGTGAACCTTCCAAATTTTTCTTGGAATTTTCTAAGCAACATGCTAATTATCATGATTAATTTATGCAAATAATAGACATAAACTTGAAAAATATGGATCTCTGTCTAGTGATCACCTCCAACTTCGAAAAAAGAGAACATCCCCTATGACAGAGGCAATAACATGCCAAAATATCAACATGGTGATATTACTACATGCATGGAGAATCAAAACATTCAAATCAGTGTTTAATTAATTAAAAATAAAATATGCATCAAATGGACTCCAAATCATTTCCACATTGTTCTCCTTTGTTCACTGAGTAAGTGGGTATTTTCATTTTATTTTTATAATTTTTCTACACAAGATATGAATTTTTAAAGCTAGGGCTATTTATTTAAATAAGAAAATCCCTATTTTTCTATTTAAATGCGCAGCGCCGACTGTATCCTTGGTCACGCGTGGCGCGCTCTGGTTAGACGCCACCATCCACGTAGCCGCTGAGTCGGCCCGCGGTTCATGTAAGGAAGCACTGTCCGGCTTGATCTCCTCCGTTCATTCTATACTTGCTCGATCGAAAGGCGCTCCGTCATCGTCCCCGAAAGAGTGATCCCATGACCGTCCACACTAAAACCCTAAGATCTTAGCCTAGACTCAACCAAATCACTTCGAGTTTGATTTTGTGGACTCGTCTAAGTGAGATGAACATATCCATACAGTAACCATGTAATTAGGAGATCAATACCTTGGCTCTGAGAAGTGAAGCTTCGATCAGAGGTGCTCGACACATTCGTTGGGGTCCAAGGAGGCTAGGGATTAAGCCTCTGGCTGTGGTGCAAAGCCTAGGTAGGAATTTGACCAAGCCTGATTTCAGGTGTTAGTCTAGAGCTATGCTAGGGGCTCTATGGAAGGGGAATTTGATGGGGCTTTTCCATCTCTCACTGTGTAGAAGGTGTGGGTGAGTTTAATTTGATTTTTGTGGAGTGTAGAAGTGTAATGAGCTTTTTCCTAGTTTTAGGTAAAGATTCAAGCTCAAAATTGGGCTCTAGCAAGGGGATTCAGGGCAATGTGGTGGTTGGATTGCACTGAGGAGGTCTCAAAGAGGCTTCGGGATCAATTTGAGGAAGTCTCTCAGAGGAAATTTTAGCACAAAAATTTCAGCACAACTCTCATAGCCGTGGAGGTGAGTTTTTATAAAAATGGCTAAGGGGTGACTCTCAGGGTCAATGTTTGGGTGTATTCTGATGCTTAGGTTGAGGGCAGAAAAGCTCTATCATTTGATTTGGCTGAGGTGGCCTCTAAGTTTGATTTGGGTGAAGTTTAAGAGGAGGTGTCCTTTGGTTTTAGCTTCTCTGGCAGCTAGGCCGGCCAGCCATGGCAGGGGGAGGTGGCTAGGAGGTCAGGGAACCCAGAGGAATATGTCACAGCAATTTATTGCATTGAGGTATTGCTTTGACAAAGATATCTTAAGCCTAAGAAAATATGGAAATAAAATCCCTTAATTAAATCCCTTAATTTGAGGGACCCCTTAATTTGAGGGACCCTTGGTTCATGGCTCATCTAGCTTGGGTTAGATGGTTTTTGGCTCAATTTTAGGGTCCAACTAATGGCTGTGGTGGAGTTAATTTTATGGTTTTGGGGTGGTTAGGCAACGTTTAGTGCATGGGTCCAAGTGGGTGCAAATGACCAAAACTTGGTTTTGGGCTAGGCTAGCCATGTCAATTGGCATAATTAATTGTTGCATTTGGTGTAGGTGATTGTAAGGAACAATTTTGGTGAAGGATGGAAAGGGTTTTGAGTTCAATTGGGGGGGGGGGTCAATTTGAAGGATTTTAGAGATTTGGTCAATTTGGGCATGTTGGGCTAGACTTGGGTCTAGATTGGGTTAGCCTTAAGCTAAGTCCAAATTGATTGTTGAAAATGGTCAATAAGAATGTCATGAAGAGTTTTCAACATGAATTGGGTGCCAATTTGGGGTTAAGACAATTAATTTGGTGAAATTTGGGGAAAGTCAATTTGGGTAAAATTTGGGGCTTTTTTGGAGTTGGGTTGAAATTAAGTGAAATTGAGGTTTCACCAAGGCAAATTGAAGGTCAAGTTTGATGTTTAGGAATTTTATGAAGAGCTTACAACATAAATTGTGGCCAATTTAGTGTGCTATGGGTACAATTTTGTGAGATTAGGTCATGTGCCCAAATAAGGTCATGTGGCCAAAATTGGGTCTTTTAATTTGGATCAAAACTGGGCTCAAAGAATGGACCAATTGAGCTTGGATTTGATTTAGATTGGTAATATGAAAGTTTAATTTAGGTTTAGGATTAAAAGTGGGGAAATTTGGGTCCAATTTGATGAACATTTTAAGTGGATTTGGGGAGATTTGGCCCCTTAAGGGCAATTTGGGGGTTTTGGTGAAAGATGGTCAAATTGGCCAAATTGGGTCATGTGGTAGTTGAAGAAAATGAAATTATGAATATTTGGGAGATTTTGGAAATTTTTGGGATTCTTTTGGAATTTTTGGAATTTTGGGCTAAGGAGGGGTATTTTGGTAATTTGGCAAATTTGGGTGATTTTGGGTAGTTTGGGTATTTTCAAGGTGTTTGAAATGATTTTTGAACCAATTTGAGTATTTTGGGTAAATTTGAGAATTTTGGCCAAATTTGGGGTCCCAAGGGTATCTAAGTAATTTAGGGGAATTTAGGGGCAAAAGGATAGGTTGGGTATCTATGTAGAGTTAGAGTGTCAACCACCATCAATAAGCCATGGACCAATGGAAACCCCATTATGTAGTGGTCTTAGCTAAACCCTAGCCTAGGGCTAGTGGGTTTAGGGGATCACCTACATGAGTCTCCCAAAAGTATCAAGGGACCAAAGCCTAGAAGTTTAAGTTTAGGATTGTGAGTGATTGTGAGTTCAAATATGTACCTTAAGCCATAGACCAACACCCAGGGTCAACCCTAAGGTCCTCCTAAGGGTGACTCATCTTGAGTTCCCCCATAATGACCCCACCTACTAAGTGCTAGAGGTTAAGACCAATATGTGGAATTTCAAGTTGAGTAAAGAAGAGTTTGAAATTTCTAATGGTGAGGGTTTCTTTTCAAGTTTTCTAAAAATAGTTAATAGAAAAGTCCTATGGCTAGACCTTAAGCTACTAAAGCAGAAAAACTAAAGCTCAACCAAAATTGAGGTCAACAAAATGGACCCGCAATAGGTGTGGTGTGCCCGGCAAGCACGCCGCGCGTATTGGCGTTGACCGACAAGATCAACAAGCTCAATATATATTTTTAAGTCATCAGACAACAGACCTAGAAGTAGTGTAGAATAGAGTAACAATTGTTTTCGTTGGGGAGCAATAGATACTCTGCTAAGGAAAAGCAAAGAGACTCCGCGAACGACCGTCGGGAAAACTGACGATTAAGGCGGGGACTCGATTCCAAATTCAGTGTTTAATTTTGATTTTAACATTGATAATTTCAGAGAAAAGGATTGTGTGGGGGGACCGAATCGAGATGGAAGGCACAGAGGCTCACATCTGACTCAAAAAGGTAATAACCGTGTAGAAGATGACAACCATTAAGGATATTATGCAAGAAAGGAAGGACTATACCAGTTCGAGTTACCACTGGGGAGTTATATTCGAACTGACATGTGACAGGGAGAATATATATGTCACGTTATCAAGGAAAGCACTGGGACTCACATCCAACCCAAGAGGTGATGAAGAAAATATCTACTACGTTGAGGAGGAAAGAGCCGAGACTCACATCCAACTCAAGAGGTAGTGTAAAGCACAGGGACTCACATCCAACCTAAGAGGTGATGAGGAAAATAGCTGCTACATTGAAGAGGAAAGCGCTGTGACTCACATCCAACTCAAGCAGTAGCGGGAAAATATATCGATAACGTTAGGGAGGAAAGCACTGAGACTCACATCCAATCTAAAAGGTGACGAGGAAAATATCTGCTACATTGAGGAGGAAAGTACTATGACTCACATCCAACTCAAGCGATAGCAGGAAAACATATCAATCACTTTAGGAAGGAAAGCGCTGTGACTCACATACAACCTAAGAAGTGACAAGGAAAATATCTGCTACATTGAGGAGGAAAGCGCTGTGACTCACATCCAACACAAGAGGTAGCGGGAAAATATATTGATCACGTTAGAAAGGAAAACAATGGGATTCACATCCAACCTAAGAGGTGACGAAGAAAATATCTGCTACGTTGAGGAGGAAAGCTCCAGGACTCACATTCAACTCAAGTGATAGCGAGAAAATATCTGCTACATTGAGGAGGAGAGTGCTGTGACTCACATCCAACTCAAGTGGTAGAAAAAAAATATATCAATCACGTTAGAAAGGAAAGCTTTGGGACTCACATCCAACATAAGAGTTGATGAGGAAAATATCTGCTATATTGAGGAGGAAAGCGCTGTGACTCACATCCAACTCAAGGGGTAGCAGGAAAATATCTGCTACATTGAGGAGGAAAGCGCTGTGACTCACATCCAACTCAAGTGGTAGCGGAAAAATATATCGATCATGTTAGGAAAAAGCACTGAGACTCACATCCAACTTAAGAGGTGACGAGGAAAATATTTTCTACGTTGAGGATAAAATCTCTGAGCTCACATCCAACTCAAGTGGTAGCAGGAAAATATATCGATCATGTTAGGGAGGAAAGCACTGTGACTCACATCCAACCTAAGAAGTGACGAGGAAAATATCTCCAATATTCAGAAGGAAAGCCCTGTGACTCACATCCAACTCATGCGGTAGCGGAAAAATATGTCGATCACGTTAGGGAGGAAAGCACTGGAACTCACATCCAACCTAAGAAGTGACGAGGAAAATATCTGCTACATAGAGGAAGAAAGCGCTGTGACTCACATCCAACTCAAGAGGTAGTGGGAAAATATATCGATTGGGTTAGGAAGGAAAGCACTGTGACTCACATCCAACCTAAGAAGTGATGAGGAAAATATCTGCTACATTGAGGAGGAAAGCGCTGTGACTCACATCCAACTCAAGAGGTAGCACGAAAATGTCTCGATCAGGTTAGGAAGGAAAACACAGGGACTCACATCCAACCTAAAAGAGGATGAGAGTGTAGAGGGTGTCAACCAATAAGGACATTACACCAGGAAGAAAGGGAAACTATACCAGTTTGAGCTACCGCTAGGGACATTACCGCTAGGGACATTACGTACGTATGAACTAGATCTAGCCAAAAGGTGACACGAGGTTTGATTGAGTGCTAAGAAGGGAAAAGGGCTCCAAAGACCCACCCCGATTGCAAGGAGTGGTGAGGAGTGTGACACTCCATAGGGAATGTGAAGAATTTTTGGAGATTTTGTGCAGAATGTGTAATCCTGTGGGGATGTGAAGAAAATTAATGCTGATAAAGATGGTTGTGCTGCGTGCACAAAGAGTAAGAAACTTTGAAACCTAGAGAATCCACTCAACAGATTCATTTTCTTTTCTTGTTGTTTTCATCACATTTAATTTTTCAAAATATGTCTTTAAAATTTTAATTTTAGTTGGTTGATTTTCAAAAGAAATTTTTTTTGTTGTTTGTTCATTTGTGATTATTTTTATTTGAGTCTAATTGAGTTCTATTTCATTTGACATCTAAAGGGATGTACAACCCTAGACTCCGTGGCATTTACTCTTCTGTCCCCAGTGGAACAATGGCTCATCCATCAGAAAATCTGCGGTCTAAGACCAGTCGGTGGTGGAGGTATACTCCTTTAATGTAGAAGATGTAGGACATTGCAATTCGGGCATTCTAAAAATGCCCCTTTGGCTGCTGTCTCTATAGGTATCTTGGTGTTGCATGTCGGGCAACCCATGCATAAGGCATCTAAAGCTGAAGGTGTCTCTAGCTCTGTGAAGAACCCTGGTTTTTCATCTGTCGCTTTCATGTTTGGATCATAGATATTCCCCTTAGGAATAGGGGTGAGTAACTTGTTTGCTTCCTTCTGACGTCTGCGTTCTTCCCGTAGAAAAGCCCTTTGTTTTCTGCGGCTAACATTTATGCGCTGAGTCCTGCGAAGCGAAGCGTCTAGCGGTCGTTCATTGTTGGTGGCTACTAGGCCTCCGACTGGTGTAGCTATCATGGATGACAGACAGCTGGGCCCCTCCCTCGGGTCCTGCTATATCATCGCGTTCTTTCCTTTATGTGATGTATTGTCTTTGGCGGCCACCCTCAGTAGTGAAGGCAATCCCTCCTTTTCTTGGCAGCTCACTACATTCATCAGAGGACCTTTGTAGTCCATATAGACTTGGTTAAAGTCCATGTTGAAGTCTATGGGACCACCCTGCCACGCCACTTC
>NW_018252180.1:97965-100231 GCF_001263595.1 Phalaenopsis equestris | reverse complement strand
AAGTAGAAAAGAGAACGTGTAAAGTTCAAAAATTTTCTGAAAATTTTCATTATATATGAGATTAATTACAAAATTTGGACCTGGTCGTAGACATATGGCCATATAGATAACCCTAAAAACAATCAAAGTTTTAAAGTTTCAAAGCAAGCAAAGGCAAGTGTAGTTTTAAAGTTTCAAAGGTTTTCAGGTATCATCCATTTATTGGTAACATGGGTCTTTCACCATGGAAGTCCACTAACTGGTAAGCTCCTCTTATGTTGACCTTTTCAACGATAAATGGTCCCTCCCAAGTTGGCTAAAAAATTTCACCTATTTTGCGGCATGCAAGAATAGGCATTTTGAGCATAAGTGCAAGGTCACAAACTTTGAATGTCCTTGGGCGGACCAATTTGTCATGGGATTTTACCATCTTCGCTTGGTAAAGCTCTAAGTATTATTGTGCTTCTTGTCGTTTTCCCTCAAGACTTTCCAGTTCTTCAAATATGAGTTTTGCACTTTCTCCTGTTGTGAGTTGGTTGGCAACAGTAACTCTAAGAGAAGGTGTCTGGATTTCTAGCGGTAGCACGACCTCGGACCTGTACACAAGCATACACCCGTACACAAGCATATAGGGTGTACACTGAGTGGGAGTCCTGAAAGTCTTCCAGTAGGTCCATAAGGCTTCTAATTTTTTGTTGTGCCAATCTCTTTTATTTTCATCTAGTGTTTTCTTAAAATCTATACCAGTGTTTTGTTGAAGGCTTCAGCCAGACCATTTGCTCTAGGATAGTAAATCGTAGAGTATCTCCAATCTATCCTGTGTATTTTGATGAAATTATTGATTTTGGTATTTTTGAAAGGTATCCCATTATAAAAAATTATTCTTCGTGGTACTTTGAAAATAGATCATTTGGCTTTTGAAGAATTGAAGGACATGTTGTGCTGTAACCTCATGTAATGGTACTGCCTCTACCCATTTGGAAAAGTAATCTGTAGCGACAAGTATAAAACTGTATCCTTTAGAAGATGGAGGGTCTATCAGACCTATTATGTCTGTGCCCCAACACTCAAATGGCCACGAGCCAACAGTTGGGTGTAGCACATTCGGAGGCTGGTGTAAGACCACCCCATGCACTTGGTATTGATGACATTTTGTGGCTGTATCCATGCAATCAGTCATCATTGCTGGCCAATAATATCCGAGTCTTTTGATCTTCATTTTCATTTTTGGCCCTGACTGATGAGCGCCACATAGTCCGACACGCACTTCATTGACAATATTCTGTGCTTCGGCTTTGTTCATCGGCTTTGTTCAACCACCATAGCCACATCTGGTCGAATGATCTTCTGTAGATAATGTTTCCCACTAGGGCGTACGACATGGCCCTTCTTGTGATATGATGTGCTTCAGACTTGTCTTCTGGCAACTTTCCAGTATGTAAATATTCTATTAATAGCTTGCGCCAATCTTCCTTGATGTTTGTAACTATATTTATTGCTTCTTCTTTTCCGAGCTTGTGTAAAGTTTCAAGGTCAATTTGCGACAAGACATATCTTCCTTGTATTATGATTTCAATGGAATCCTCTGGGGGACATGCCATTTCCTTAGCGAGTTTTGCTAGAGCGTCGGCATGGGCATTATCTCCCCTAGGAATCCGGTAGAAAGTCACATCGGGGATATGCTCCAGTAGCTTCATTGTGTACTGATGGTATTCAGCTAATCTTGGTTTCAAAATTTTGTATTGTCCGACGACTTGCTGGATGACGAGTTGAGAGTTGCCATAAATGGCAATGTCATTATATTCATTGAGAATGCCACTTCCAACCAGTAATTAAAGCTGCATATTCTGCTTCATTATTGGTACACGCTCTGTCAGGTGGTATGAGAACCTCAACATACCCTTATCTGACGTGATAAAGATCAAATCGATCCCTGCTTTGCCTGGTATAACTGTTCCTGATCCTTTGTCTTTTCGAGTTGACGAAGTGCCATCAAAGTACATTTCTCAGCATTGCACATCGGATAATTCTATTTGTAGTATTTGCTCGTCTGGTAACTTGTCGTTGAGAGAGGACCCAGTTGGCAGTGGGTGTGCAGTGAGAAAGTCTGCTAGTATCTGTCCCTTGATAGGATGGAGGGGAACAAAAGTTATATCAAATTTCAATAAGATCATTGACCATCTTGCTAAACGTCTGGAGAGTGTTGGTCGGGTCATCAGATATTGCAACAGATTAACTTTCGAGATTAGGGTAATCTTATGAGAAAGCATGTAATGTCTAAGCTTTT
>NW_018252180.1:91497-97927 GCF_001263595.1 Phalaenopsis equestris | reverse complement strand
GACTCAATTAGTAGAGTGCATTTTCTTTACCCTCATCATTAACTTGGGCTAACAGGGCTCCAAGAGAGTCATCTAAGGCCACGGTAAAAAGTATCAACGGTTTCCCTGGAATAGGGGCTGCCAAAACAGGAGGTGTCATTAGATATTGTTTAACATCCTCAAAGGCCCGCTGACATTTCTCTTCCCAATCGTAAATTTGGCGTCTTTTTTAATTAATGTCGAGAAAGCCTGACACCTACCTCAAAGATTAGAAATAAAGCGTCTTAGATATGCTAACTTCCCCTGGAAGGAACATAGCTGCTTCAAGGTTTTAGGAGGACGCAATTCCAAGATAGCTTTAATTTTATCCGGGTTGATCTCAATTCCCTGATGACAGACAATGAATCCCAAAAATTTCCTGAAAGTAATGCCGAAGGCACACTTTAAGGGATTCATTTTAAGGTCATATCATTGTAACCGTTCAAACACTATCCTCAAATCATACAAATGGACTATTTTTTGTTTACTTTTGATGACCAAATCATCCACGTAGCATTCTACTTGATTATGGATGAGGTCATAAAAATCTTCGTCATTGTGCGCTGATATGTTGCTCCGGTGTTCTTTAGGTCGAACGACATCACTGTGTAGCAGAAAATTCCAATCGGTGTTCTGAAGGTTGTAAGTGCTGCATCTTAGGGAGCCAACTTGATTTAATTGTATCCTGACGATCCGTCCATGAAGGAAAAAATTTCGTGTGTTGCAACGATATCCACAATTATTTCTGGAATTGGTAGTGGAAACTCGTCCTTTGGACATGCTTTGTTCAAATCCCTGAAGTCTACATAAACACGGATCTGTCCATTTTTCTTCTTAACAGGTACAATGTTAGCTAACCACGTGGGGTATTGTTCTTCTTTTACAAAGTTGGTGTCTATTAATTTCTTCACCCCGGCAATGACTTGTTGTTCTATTTTGAGGCGCATTCTTCTGGGAGCTTGTTTTACTAGGGTATATTCTTGTCCACCCTGAGTTTATGAACGACAACCTCTGCTGATAGTTTTAGCATTTCATCATAGCTCCATGCGAAGCAATCTTTGAATTCTGTTAATAGTTTGATCAATTCTAAAGATTCTTCGTCATTAAGTAGAGAACTTATAAATGTAGGTCAAGATTGTTCTTCAGTCCCGAGGTTAATCTCTTTCAATTCATTAACGGTAGATTTAATTTCCTCCTCAAACTATGGCGGAGCATTTTCAATTAGTTGATCAATAGAGTCATCCCCTATATCGAGGCAATCCTCTTCTGACTCACTAGTAACAACCATGCAAAATTCAGAATCATCGACTGGTCCGACTGTACTAAATTTGAGACCCTCTTTTGAGTTGGGAGTTCCACTTTTAACATTCCATAATTTTTCAAATAGTTTAAATTTATCTTTTGGTATTTGTTTTAGTAAGTTTCCCTACTAAATTAACTTTTGAACACAAGGCGAAAAGTAACTAAAAGGCAATACAATTAATTCATTAGGATCATCATCCAAATTTACATGTTTTTCAAGCTCAGTAGAGATAGAAGCATGGTAAATTTGACCAACACCACAAATTTTCTTGACCTCTAAACTCTTGACCTTTTGAGGGAGAATCGGAGTAAGGTCATAGCATTCACATAGTGGTTTATCTGATAATACATTATTTCATATTCATTCTTCTTTGTATCTTCTAAGGATATCTTATACTGAGTTTTCTTCTATTTTGTCATCATTATTTCATCTTCGGAACTGTCTTCATTACCAATTTTGATAGTTGGCCTAGTCCGTTCAACGATTAAGTTGATTCTTCCTCGTCCACGTCCCCGACCTCGACCTCGGGTGCGTGAACTAAAAGAATCTCCACAAATTCATTGTAAGGGAGTGGTGGAAGATCATTGAAGAAGAGTTGAATGGCTTCCTCTTCGTGATTTTTTTGAATCTTCATTTTTATTTGTGACAATTTTGCGAGAGAAGACAGTTTTCTTTGGAGGCGCGTAGTAGGCAACGTCTTCATGGATACCAACTTGATGCACTGAAAATAGTTGTAAGTCTCCTTTGATGATATTTTCTTGACCATCTTTGCAGTACTTGATGCATTGGTGTAAGGATGATGGAACCATGTTGTGCTCATGAATCCATGGTCGACCTAGTAGAGCATTAAAAGAGGTCTCAACGTCGATGATATGAAATTTAGTGGTTGTCACGAGTTCTCCAACCTTCATAAGTAATGTAATTGATCCAAGGGATCTTTCTCCCTTTTTGTTGAATCTTCTTAACATTATTTTATCTGTCGTAAGCTCCTGAGCTTCAATATCCAAATAGGACAATGTCCGTAGGCTCATCAAGTTTAGAGATGCTCCAGGATCTACTAAAACTCTGGACAACACAAATCTGCCGATGTTAACGGAGATTAGAGTGGACGGTTGTGGTCGGCGGTACCGAGCAACAACTCTTCATCTGTGAAGGTTACCCCTGACTGTTCTTTCAACAAATAAACTTCATCTGAGGATGTGCTGGCCAACTGAGCTAAGAAAATCTCTGGGTCAAGTAAAGCTATAACCGAGACTCTCATCTCTTGTGACAGGATTAGAGCATCATAGATGCTTAATCGGGCTGGTAACTTCCTAAGATGAGCTAGTGGAGGTGGAGGTATCTTGATTATGTGGTTCTTCCACTAGTGGAGGTGGAGGTATCTCTTCTCGGGTCATTATTTTCTTTCCTTTATCTGTTGGAACTGTTCTTAGTGGTTACACTGGTGGGGGTATCTCTTCTCGGGTCATTATTTTCTTTCCTTTATCTGTTGGAACTGTTCTTAGTGGTTACACTTTTTCGCTCCTTAAGTTAACTTCTGTGATTTCTTCTTCTTGAGCTATCATTGTTGAATCTTCCAGTGTTTTCTCTTCTTTGTTAAAAAGATCTAGGTTGATGGTAAGCAGTGTACCCTGGTGCTCGAGAATTGGCTCCTCGATCCCGGTGCTGTCGTAAGCGGTGTCATTGGTGTCTTCTTTGGACTTGACAACGAGTTCATCAGACTCGAGTACGATTTGAGGATCACTTTGGGGATCAAGGTCAAAGTTAGATTGGTCATAATTAGTTACGTTATCACTAGAAACAGTTAAAATGTAGCCAAAATCACAATCATTATATTCATAAGACCCCGGAGGGACAAAAAGATAATCATACAAAGTCAGGGGTTCGAGGATTTTCTTCCCCGAATATGAGATAACTAATCTGGTAGAGGCGGCCCCTATCCTACACCCCGTGCTATCAATCTTTGTGGTGACGCTTTTATTTCTCTTATTTATCCTTAACGATGACGGTTCTCCTGGTGAAACCTTCATTTCGGGCTTGGTATGCTGCGGACTCTGAATGGAGGCTTGTCTTGATGTAGACTTGATCTTTTTCAGTATTTTCTTGGATGATCTGCTCTAGACCTCATTCCATCCTTCTTCTCTGGTATATGCAGAAGATTGTTTTGATGAATCCTGTATTTGATTGAGGTCCCTCTTGAGTTCATCCCAAGTTGTACTCCATCCATCTGTTCCAGTATACGGATCGATTCGGGAGATTGGCTTGGCCAAAATCATATTTATGGAGCCCTTTTCAGGTTCTCTTAAATATTCTTTCAGGATTGTTATGTTCCCTTCTTTAAGGTTCCTCTTGAGCCAGTCCTTAAAGATGAAGCATCCCTCTGTGGTGTGTCCGAGCAACCGGTGGTATGGGAAATAATTTGGTTCATTTTTCCTACCCACCTCTTTGGGCTTCTTTGGGTCTGGTAGTCTGAATTCCGACTTCTTCATCAAAATTTTGAATATTTTAGGTATACCTTCATATTTGAAAGATACACCGTCTTACTCGTTCTGACAGGGACATTTTCTTATCCCCTGCTTGAGGTGATCCTCTTGAGGCGATCGCTAGTTGGATTAGCTACTCTGTTTCTGAGCATATTGTGACGAAGACTAGAGAGGATCTTCTGCATATATCTTCATCGTCTGCTTTCTTTTATCAATGGTCGCTACTACTCCTGATTTCTTTTCAAACACTTTGGTCACCTTAGCCTTTTTGTGTGACTCAATGTGCTTGATTTCTTCATGAAGATTGCTAGCTTTATTGAGTAGCTTCTCGAAAGATTTGATGGTGAGTCCCTTGAGCATGAAAGCTACTGACCCATGTATGCTCTTGAGTAGAATCTAAATTGCATGATGTTCCTATAGCTGAGGTTCACATCTTCTGTTAAGTTTTCTCCACCTCAAAATAAAGTCCACCAAAGTTTTGCTAGGCTTTTGTTTTTCCATCATGAGCTCTTCAATAGACACATGACGTTGTGCCCCGACGAATCTTTTCACAAACAGCTGTTCCAACTCAAAAAAAATTTTAACTGATTGTGCAAGTCAGTGTACCAGTCGAAACCAATTCCTGACAAGCTACTGACGAACTGCTGGAAGAGTAGAGCTTCACTATTCCTTGTGTTGCCGCAGCAGGCTCGGAAATGTGCTATATGCTATATGAGATTCCCAGTCCAATCAAATATCTTGAAGTTTGGGGCCACAAAAACCTTGGGGAAAAGCACGACATCGAATTTCTCTGGGCAAGGTCTACCCTTTAAAATTAATGCACCACCCTTAGATTGGGTTAAGGCATCCCACACCTGTTTAACCATTTTCTTGAATTCCTTTTCTGGTATAGCACCTGATGGAGAATCCTTTCTATGTTGCTCATCTCTGTTTGCTGAAGCAACCTCTCTTCTTTCATCTGTGATGTGTATGATCTCTGGCTGATTGATCTCTGGAGAAGCCAATTGCGACACTTGTGATTGTGTGATTGCCCCTAAATAGTGGCCATGGTGGTCATGGCTCCAGCCATTTCTTCTATTCTTTTCTCCAGTAGGCTAACTTGTTCATCCCTTAGGAGAATAGCTTTGCGCAGCTCATTTATGGCATTCTCTTCAATAGAAAGTTGAGCATCACACACAGATGTAGCGACCCTGCTCTCGATAACATGGACATTCATGAAATCTTCTTCCAGGTAGTCATTATAGTAAAATTCTTCATCATCATCATCGATGGAAACTCCGTGTTCCCGAGCCAACTCAGAAATTTTGACTCTGAGCATTTGAACTTTTTCTTTGATTATCGATTCTTGAATCATCTTAAGATCTAGAGGACCCTGCTGGACATCCTTTACTTGTTCCTCCATATCACTGACGATATGCTGGACATCCTTTACTTGTTCCTCCATATCACTGGCGATAGTTGTGACGATGTCAAATATTTCAGACCCTGGCTTCATTCCATGCTCTTGTCCTGGGGCTTACCGGACTATATCGGTGCAGCGACCTTGGGTACCCATACCTTTTTCTTTTTCAACGATGTTGTCTCAAGACGGAGTGTCTTAGTAGAAACATCAGTATGTTGAGGGAAAGTATGCTCCCCATGGTGTAGACCAGCTACAGTGCCAGGTAATCGTCTTGTCTTTGCCGTTGAGATTGTAGGAATATCTCCATAATGGGTGACGGGTAAGATTTTCTGACCCAGTCTCGACTTAACCGCTCAACGACCTGCGGTCCTGGTGGCAGTATAGTCAATAGTAATCACTTTGATATCGATTCTGTTCCCTAAATGGAAGCAAACAGGGATACGAGTAGGTGTCACTCCAGTTGTCTTGTGAGACTGTCTGGCGGACTTGACGTTCTTCAAAATCCTTCTTCATGTGAGGGGCAATTGCATGTCCCACTCGTTTAAGTAACTCACTAACTGAACGTCCTTCTTTGGCAACTAGCCTTTTGAAAACTAAACTAACTCGGGTGATAGGATTGAACTTCTTTCTCTCCTCACCATGTCTAAGAAGTGGTGGTAATGCTGCGACAATTCTCCGCATAATCTCGTATCCATCGGTATCCGTCAGAGGATGGAATCTACTCCCTCATAGGAGTGGATAAATTTATGGTAATCCTTCATCATCTTGATGAGGCTCCTCCTCAACGAGTGTCTTTTCAGGAGCCTGGGCTTTGATGGCCCTCCGAACCCTTCTATTACGGTTCCTTTTTTGGGTTCGGGTCAGTGGTACAGTCCTTAAGCTTGATCCGATTTCAAACACGGGTGGTGGGATTGTTAATCCCTCAATCAGATCCTCAATAATCATTACTTCTTTCCCCTTAACAGCAGCAGAGATAACGGGTTTTGCGGGTGCCGTGACGGCAGTAGTTTTGGCCTTCTCGCAGGCGGGGAAGTCTTAAAGGCAGTTCAGGTTGAATTCTGTAGATGGTTCCTGTATTTCTGGAGCTGCAATCTTCATCACTACAAACGGGGCTTTCCAGAGGATGACCTTGAGATCTTCAAATCTGGCTCCGAATTTGATGGTAAGAGCGACATTGTGGGCTTCATGGCTTTTTCGCAAGGTGGAAGAAAAAGACAGTGGTTG
>NW_018252180.1:90112-90623 GCF_001263595.1 Phalaenopsis equestris | reverse complement strand
CTGAAATCACCTAAGAAGACGCTCGATAAAAATCAAGAAATATTATCTTCAAGGAGTTTCAAAGGGTATGACTTTTTAATGAGATCAAACATAGAGGTGTGAAAGGGGATTGGTTCAAATTTGGAACATTTTGTTGTAGAGTCCAAAGAAGGAAGAACTAGGGGATGTGATTCATCTAGAGGAGAACCCCGGTGACTTCCTAAACTATCCTAATGTTTAGCTTCATTTCTGAGGAGAAATATTTAGGTGTTTTATCTTTCCAATTTTATTAGTTAGGGCTTGCATTCGTGTGAAATGATCACACAAATAGCCTGGAAGATATGAGGATTTAGGTCGTGACAAACGATAACCTCAAAATCCTAAGACGAGTTAGAGCTTATTGTATAGCAGGGCTATAAAAAAGACCTAAAGATAAGGCGAGGATTTATGTTGCATAAGCAAGCAACCTCAAAGTCCTATGACTTTGTTGTTTATATCTAAGGAAGGAAGATTGGTTTAGCTGGGGAAGACA
>NW_018252180.1:88925-89681 GCF_001263595.1 Phalaenopsis equestris | reverse complement strand
ATTTTATCTTGGTTGATTTTAATTTTAGTTTTGGTTTCAGTTTTGTGGCTATCCTGATAGTTTTAGTTTTCATATAGGGTGACATCTTTGTTTATCATGCAAGTTTGTGTAAGCATAAAAGTATGACATAAAAGTACAAGAAAGAAGATGCTGAAAACTGTTGAAAACTGTAAAATCGTACCTGACGAGTCTTCTCATTCCACCATCTGAAACTTAAAAGGCGTGTTAAGGCAGTTTATATGAAACAACAAAGTAAAATTTTGGCGACCTACCTAACCCTAGGCCATATCTTGGTGGGTCCTTAATTTGATTAAGGATGATATTTGTCAAGCAAAACATATTAAGTTTAGTAGATCTCCGAGGTATCCAACAGATCTAGAGAAAGAAGCAGGTCCGTGCTATTCTCTCGCTGCTTAGTGGAAAATCCTAAATTCTTTTAAACTTATTATGTTACTTAATAATCCATCCTATAAATGCCCTTAGTGCTCAGTGAGGATTGATGTCTCAATTATCCTTAAGAATAGGGTAATTATCACTCGTAATTCAATTTAAGAATTATGTGGGTGAAGACCTTTAAAAAGACAAGTTTAAGAGACTTAGCCAAATTTTGACTTAGTCTTGTAGTGTTTGAAAGATGTTTTAATTTTCAATGATGTTTACTTTTCTAATCTTTATTTAAATGAAACTTGATTTAGCCTAAGTCACTACTAAGCCCTTAAGATTTTGGTGAGTGTCTTAGTCATTGCAAATGAAATT
>NW_018252180.1:48111-88659 GCF_001263595.1 Phalaenopsis equestris | reverse complement strand
GCCTAAATGTTAATTAAGGCTAAATTTCCAAAATTACAAATTTGCCCCTAAGGCTCTAGCACTTCATAATTCATCAAATTTAATCCAAATGACTTTGGAATTTTTATCCTACCTCACTCATGGGTCAATTGAGACATCAGAGGAGAAAGTGTGATTTTTCAAAATTTAATTTATCAATAGAATTATTTTTAATTCAAAAATAGGATTTTTCGAAGAAAATTTCTAATTTGACCAAGGTATATCCTAATTTCTTGAAATTTTTACTAGAGGTAGGCTTAGACAAAAGAAGCTCTTGGACCAAATTTCATGATTTTTTGAATTTTTTTTGAATTTTAAGAATTATTTTAATTTTTGGAGTGCTTATTAATTATAAAATATTTTAAATGTCAAAAATTAGGTTTTATATTTTTACTAAATCTCTCTAATATCAAGGGACACAGAGAAAAAATTTCACATTTTTTTGATTTTTCTTTGAATCCTTGGAATTATTTTAGTAAAAATCCATTTTTAGCCTTTAAAAATTATTTGAAGCTTCAAAATTCAATATCTTTATTTAGAAGATCAGGAAAAATATCCCAATTATTCCTAAGTGCTTAGGATGTAACTTAGAAAATTTCCATGAATTTTATTATTTTTGTGATTTATAAGGATTTTTAATTATTTAAATATTTAAAAATAGGCTAAAAATCAAGTTTTTATTTTAAATATCATTTTATTTTTAGAAAATACCCCTGATCACAGAGAACTCAAAACAAGTTTTTATAAATTTTTGATTTAAGATTTTATTCATAATTCATCAAATTTAATCCAAATGACTTTGGAATTTTTATCCTACCTCACTCATGGGTCAATTGAGACATCAGAGGAGAAAGTGTGATTTTTCAAAATTTAATTTATCTATAGAATTATTTTTAATTAAAAAATCAAAATTTAATTTATCAATAGAATTATTTTTAATTCAAAAATAGGATTTTTCGAAGAAAATTTCTAATTTGACTAAGGTATATCCTAATTTCTTGAAATTTTTACTAGAGGTAGGCTTAGACAAAAGAAGCTCTTGGACCAAATTTCATGATTTTTTGAATTTTTTTTGAATTTTAAGAATTATTTTAATTTTTGGAGTGCTTATTAATTATAAAATATTTTAAATGTCGAAAATTAGGTTTTATATTTTTACTAAATCTCTCTAATATCAAGGGACAGAGGCAACAACATGCTAAAATTTCAAGCCATGGTGATATTACTACATGCATGGAGAATCAAAACATTCAAATTAGTGTTTAATTAATTATAAATAAAATATGCATCAAATGGACTCCAAATCATTTTCACATTGTTCTGCTCTATTCACTGACCAAGAGGGTATTCTTATTTTATTTTTATGATTTTTTCTACACCAAGATATGTATTTTTAAAGCTAGAGCTATTTATTTAAATAAAAAAATTCCTATTTTTCTATTTAAAAGTGCGATGCTGACTGTATCCTCGGCAACTCTGAAGGCACGCGTGGCACGCTTTGGTTGGACACAGCCAACCATCCATGTAGCCGCTAACTCGGCCCGCGGTTCATGTAAGGAAGCACTGTCCGACTCGATCTCCTCCGTTCATCTGATACACGCAGAATAAGACGACTCCCCGTCATCATTCCCGATAGAGTGATCCCATGACCGTCCACACTAAAACCCTAAGATCTTGGCCTAGACTCAACCAAATCACTTCGGGTTTGATCTTATGGACTCGTCTAAGTGAGACAAAAAATTCCTATGGTAACCATGCAATTAAATTAAGCCTAATCAAATGGAGAATCAAAATAGGCTCGGGAGAAAGAGGAGATCAATACCTTGGCTCTGACAAGTGAAGCTTCAATTAAAGGTGCTCGACACGTTCTTTGGGGTCCAAGGAGGCTAGGGATTAAGCCTCTGACTGTGGTGCAAAGCCTAGGTAGGAATTCGACCAAGCCCGATTTCAAGTGTTTGTCTAGTGCTATGCTAGGGGGCTCTGTGGAAGGTAAATTTGATGAGGCTTTTCCTTCTCTCACTGTGGTGAAGGTGTGAGTGAGTTAAATTTAATTTTTGTGGAGTGTAAGAGTGTAATGAGCTCTGTCCTGATTTTAGGCAGAGATTCAAGCTCAAAATTGGGCTCCGACAAGGGGATTCAGAGCAATGTGGTGGTTGGTTTGTACTGAGGAGGTCTTAAAGAGGTTTTGGGATCAATTTGGGGAAGTCTCTCACAAGAAGTTTCAACACACCTCTCATGGCCGTGGAGGTGAGTTTTTATAAAAATGGCTAAGGGGTGGCTCTCAGGGCCAATGTTTGGGTGTATTGTGATGCTTAGGTGGAGGGCAGAGGAGCTCTATAATTTGATTTGGGTGAGGTGGCCTCTGGGTTTGATTTGGGTAAAGTTTAAGAGGAGGTGTCCCTTGGTTTTGGCTTCTCCGACAACTATGCCGGCCGACCATGATAGGAGGAGGTGGCTAGGAGCTCAGGGAACCCAAGGGAATATGTCACAACAATTTATTGCAATGAGGTATTATTTTGGCAAAGAATTCTTAAGCCTAAGCAAATATGGAAATCAAATCCATTAATTTGAGGGATCCTTGGTCCATGGCTCATCTAGCTTGGGTTAGATGGTTTTTGGCTCAGTCTTAGGGTCCAACTAATGGCTGTGGTGGAGTTAATTTGATGGCTTTGGGGTGGTTAGGCTACGTTTAGTGCATGGGTCCAAGTGGGTGCAAATGACCAAAACTTGGTTTTGGGCTAGTCTAGCCATGTCAATTGGCCTAACTAATTGTTGCATTTGGTGCAGGTGATTGTAAGGAACAATTTTGGTGAAGGATAGAAAGGGTTTTGAGTTCAATTGGGGGGTCAATTTGAAGGATTTTGGAGATTTGGTCAAGAGGGATCCTTGGTCCATGGATCATCTAGCTTGGGTTAGATGTTTTTTGGCTCAGTATTACGGTCCAACTAATGGCTGTGGTGGAGTTAATCTGATGGCTTTGGGGTGGTTAGGCTACGTTTAGTGCATGGGTCCAAGTGGGTGCAAATGACCAAAACTTGGTTTTGGGCTAGGCTAGCCATGTCAATTGGCCAAATTAATTGTTGCATTTGGTGTAGGTGATTGTAAGGAACAATTTTGGTGAAGGATGGAAAGGGTTTTGAGTTCAATTGGGGGGTCAATTTGAAGGATTTTGGAGATTTGGTCAATTTGGGCATGTTGGGCTAGACTTGGGTCTAGATTGGGTTAGACTTGGGCTAAGTCCAAATTGATTGTTGAAAATGGTCAATAGGAATGCCATGAAGAGTTTTCAACATGAATTGGGTGCCAATTTGGGGTTAAGGCAATTAATTTGGTGAAATTTGGAGACAGTCAATTTGGGCAAAATTTGTGGCTTTCTTGGACTTGAGTTGAAATTAAATGAAATTGAGGCTTCACCAAAGCCAATAGAAGTTCAAGTTTGATGTTTAGGAATGTTATGAATAGTTCACAACATAAATTGTGGTCAATTTAGTGGGCTATGGTTCAATTTGGTGAGATTAGGTCATGTGCCCAAAATTGGGGGTTTGACCTATATCAAAATTGAGCTCAAAGCATGGGCTAATTGAGCTTAGATTTGGTTTATTTTTGTCACATTGAGGGTGAATTTCAGTTTGAGATTGAAATTTGGGGATATTGGGATCAAAATGATGGATATTTGAGGTGGATTTGGGAAAAAAATGGGTCTTTAAAAGGCAATTTGGGGGTTTTGGTGAAAGATGGCCAAATTGGCCAAATTGGGTCATGTGGTAGTTGAGGAAAATGAAATTAGGAATATTTGGGAGGTTTTGGAAATTTTTGGGGTTTTCTTTGGATTTTTGGAATTTTTATTTTTGGAATTTTGGGCTAAGGAGGGGTATTTTGGTAATTTGGCAAATTTTGGTGATTTTGGGTAGTTTGGATGTTTTCAAGGTGTTTCAAATGAGTTTTGAACCAATTTGGGTATTTTGGGTAAATTTGGGAATTTTGGCTAAATTTGAGATCTCAAGGGTATCTAGGTAATTTGGGGGAGTTTAGGGGTACATGGCTAGGTTGGGTATCTTGGTAGAGTTGGAGTGCCAACCACCATCAATAAGCCATGGACCAATAGAAACCCCATTTTGGGTCGTATATGTAGTGGTGTTAGCCAAACCCTAGCATAGGGCTAGTGGGTTTAGGGGACCACCTACATGAGTCTCCCAAAAGTATCAAGGGACCAAAGCCTAGAAGTTTAAGTTTAGGATTGTGAGTGATTGTGAGTGCAATTATATACCTTACCCTAGACCAACACCCAGGTTTAAACCTTAGGTCCAGCAGTCCTAAGGGTGAATCATCTTGAGTTCCCCCATAATGACCCCACCTACTAAGTGTTGGAGGTTAGGACCAATATGTGGAATTTCAAGTTCAGTAGAGAAGAGTTTGGAATTTCTGATGGTGTGAATTCCTTTTCTAATTTTCTAAGAATAGTCAATAAGAAAGTCCTATGGCTAGACCTTAGGCTACTAAAGAGGAAAAACTAAACCTCAACCAAAAGTGAGGTCAACACTGAGCTAGCACGTTGTAATCCACTTTGTATGACCTTCCGATTCTCTCTTGGTTATGTGGTTCTTCCACTGGCGGAGGTGGTGGTAGTTCTTGTCGAGTTACTATCTACTTTCCTTTATCTGCTAAAGATATTCTTGGGGGTAATATTCTCCTGCTACTTAAATTCACCTCTGTAATTTCTTGTTCTTGAGGTATCATTGTTGAATTTTCCAGTGTTTCTTCTTTGTCAGAAAGATCTAAGCTGATGAAAAATGGTGCACCATGGTGCTCGAGGATTGGTTCCTCACTTCTAGTGCTATCGTAGTTGGTATCATTGACGTCTTCTTTGGTCTTGATAATGAGTTCGTCGAACTCAAGTAAGATTTGAGGATCGTTTTGAGAATCGAGATCGAGGCTAGATTGGTCAAAATCAGTTATCACCAGAAATAGTTAAAACGTAGCTGAAATCATAATTATTATATTCATAAGACCCCAAAGGGGTAAAAAGATAATCATACAAGGTCATGGGTTTGAGGATTTTCTTCCTTCCCCCACGTGCTATCAATCTTCGTGGTGGTGTTTGTCTTCTTCTTTCCCTTTGACGATGACAGATCTTTTGGCGAAATCTTCATCTCAGGCTTGGCAGGCTGAAGACTTTGAACAAAGGCTGTTCTTGATGCATTCTGGATTTGGTTCAGTATCTTCTTGGATGATTTGCTCTAGATTGTACTCCACCCATATTTTCCAGTATACGGGTCGTTTAGAGAGATTGGCTCAGCCGAAATCTTATTTATAGAACCTCTTTCATGTTCTTTTAAATATTCTTTTGAGATTGTTATAATCCCTTCCTAAAGATTTTTCTCGAGCCAGCCTTTAAAGACAAAACATTCCTCTATAGTGTGTCCCAGTAATCTGTGATACGGACAATAATTTGATTGATCTTTCTTGTCGACCTCTTTGGGTTTCTTTGGATCTGGTAGTCTGAACTCGGGCTTCTTCATCAGACTTCTGAATATTTTGGGTATTGCTTCATCTTTGAAGGAATACATCACCTTTCTATATTCTGTAATGGTCATTTTCTTATTCTATGGTCGGTATGATCCTCCCTGAGACGGTTGCTGGCTAGACTGGCCATACTATTGTGTTTGTTGTTGAGCGTACTGTCATGACAATTGACGAGGACTTCTTTCCAAATACTCTGGTTTTCTTGGATTTCTCATGAGAATCCATATGTTTGATTTTTTCTTGAAGACTGTTGGCTTTGCTGAGTAGCTTCTCAAAGGATTTAATGGTGAGTCCCTTGAGCATGAAAGATACTATCTCATGGAGGCTTTTGAGTAAGATCTCAATCGCGTGATGTTTCTGTAGCCGAGGTTCACATTTCATGCTAAGGTTTCTCCACCTCAAAATATAGTCCACTAAAGTCTTGTTTGACTTTTGTTTTTCCATCATGAGATCTCCAATAGACACATGATGTTGTGCTCTGGCAAATCTCTTCACGAACAATTGTTCTAATTTGGCGAATGTCTTAACTAATCCGTTTGGTAAATCAACATACCAATCAAAAACAATCCTTGACAGGTTGCTGACAAACTGTCGGAAGTGTAAAGCTTCATTACCACCTGTGTTGCCACAACTGGCTCGAAAATGTGCTATGTACTGTCTGGGATTTCCAGTCCCGTCAAATATCTTAAAGTTTGGTGACACAAAACCCTTAGGGTAGGGTACGACACCAAACTCCTCCGGGTAAGGTATACCCTTTAAAACTAATACACCATTTTTAGATTCAGTTAAGGCCTCCTGAACTTGTTCGACCATTTGCTTAAATTCTTTTTCTGACAAGGGCTTGATAGAGAATCCTTCTTTTGTTGCTCATCTCTGTTTTCTGAGGTAACTTCTCTCCTTTCATCTGTGATATGTATAATCTCTAGTTGATTGACTTCTAGAGAGGCTAACTGTGGGGGTTGAGATTGTCCTTGAACTGTGGCAGTGGCGTTCATGGCTGCGGCCATCTCTTTTATCATTTTCTCTAGTTGGCTAACTTGTTTGTCCCTTAAGAAGATAGCCCTATGCAGCTCATATACAACGTTCTCTTTTACGAGAGGTTGTCACACGCAGATGCAGTGGCTCTGGTCTCGATGACATGGATACCCATTAAATCTTCTTTGAGGTACTCATTAAATTCAAAATCTTCGTCATCATCAATGGAGACTCCATGTTCTCAGGTCAACTCAGAAAGCTCAATCCTGAGCATTTAGACCTTTTCCTTGATTATTGATTCTTGGATTGTCTTAAGATTTGGAGGACCTTATTGGACCTCCTCCACTTGTTCCTCCAACTCGCTGGCAATTACTACGGTAATGTCAGATACTTAGGATCCTAACTTCATTCAATGATCTTGCCCTGCGTGCATATTGGAATGTATTGGTATAATGACCTTGGGTATCCACGCCTTTTTCTTTGATGGTGATGTCTTAAGATGGAGTGTCTTAGCAGCGACATCAGCATGTTGAGGAGAAGTATGCTCCCCATGGAGCAGACCAAATATAGTACTGGGTAGTCTCTTCATTTTTTCCTTTGGAACTTTAGGAACATCTGTATAGTGGGTGATTGGTAGAATTCTCCGATTCAAACCCAAACGTGACTTAACTGGTCGACGGCCTGCGGGTTTAGTGACGATAGGATTGGTAGTAATAGTGGTGCCCAAGCGAAACCAGACAGGAATGTGAGTAGGTAAAGCTTTAATTGACTTCTAGGAGCGTCTCGCAAATCTGAAGACCTTTAGAATTTCTTTCTTCATGCGAGGGGATACTGTACATTCCACTCATTTGAGTAACTCACCAACTGAACAATCTTCCTTGGCAGCTAGTCTCTAAAAAACTGAACTAGCTCGGGTGATCGAAGCAGGCTTCTTCCTCTCCTGACTATGTCCGTGAATGGATGATAAAGCATTGATGATATTTTGGATACTTTCGTACCCGTTGGTATCCATTAAGGGATGGAACCTACTCCCTCGCAGAAGTGGATAGGCCTCCTAAGTGGATAGGCCTCCAGTAATCCTGACTCGTCTTGGTGAGGATCTTCATCAACAGGTACTTCTTTAGGAGTCCGGGCATTAGTAGCCCTCTGAACCTTCCTGTTACGGTTTCTCTTTTGGGTTTGGGTTAATGGTGCAATCTTTGAACTTGATCCAACTTCAAATATTGAGGGCGGGACAGCTAACCCTTTAGTCGGGTCTTCAACTATCATAACTTCCTTTCCCTTAGCAGAAGCAGGAAGAACAGACTTGGTAGGTGCCGAGGCGGGAGTTGTCTTGACCATCTTACAAGATGGAAAATCCTGAAGGCAGTTCAGGTTAAACTCGACAGATGGCTCTTGAACCTTTGGAGCGACAACTTTCATTACAACGAACGGGGCTTTCCCGAGAACGATCTCCAGACCTTCAAATTTAACTAAACTAACATTGCGGGCACTGTGGCTCGTTGGCAAGTCACAAGAAAAAGTGAGCATTGGGCACGCCATCACATCGACTTCACTGCAGCAGCTTCAAAAAGAAAGCTCTAGTGTTAGCTATTTGGCCAATACCTTGTAATCCTAGTGAAAGCACTAAAATTAGCAGAGGCCAATCGGTAGACCGGGTAAGTCCTTATTTAATTTGTGGAGGTTTTAAAATTTTAGTAAAAACTATTTGAAAGTAGAAAGATTTAATTAATATAAGGAGAATTAACGGGCACACACAACATGACACAATTCAATTTAATTTGCAAATCAGCAAATTAAACTTGAAAGAGAGATGTGAAAAGTTTAGGACCCAGTGCGGGACCAACTTTACAGCACACAATGCCCAGGTAGAATTAATCCACCAACACACCTACTGGGGATCCAACCCCACATGAAGATTAAAAAGTCCTTAATGGCCTCTTAAACCTCTCTATTCAAAGGAGATTGTACACACGGTCCTGAAGTCCAAAGAGTTGACTGTACTTTCCAATGACAGAAATGGGTAAAGCGTGCCAACGTAAGAAGGGTAATTTAGGGTATGTTTGGCGCAACTGTTGATTATTTTTAATCTGTTGATAAGCAGATTATTATGATAATATGATAATCTACAGATTACCAGAATAATTTGGCCTGCTTTTTGGGGCAGCTTATTCATATTAGCTTATTGGTGGTTAAATGACATTCCTGCCCCTATCTGCTAAAACTGTTTGGGATAGCTTACTCAGAATAACTTATTGGTAGTGCAGAAGCATATAGTGCAGAAGCATACAATCATGACTGATCAGTTCTAAAAGATAACATATAGTTCTTACATTCTCGTAAGTATCAGGAGAAATAAAAAAAGTACAAAAACAACTACAACTACAATGAGAAATATTAGAATATTTAATTTTAAACTAAGGCTACATCTCTCCTCATCTGTACTATCTACCTCGAAAAACATTGCATTCCCATGACTGTTGGAAGTGTAATATGTGGGACTGTCAGCCCATCGGAAGAAACCGCAACTAGCTGAAACACCCTTGCCACAACCGTAGAACTGCCTCCCAAAGCTACGAGACTGGCGTGACGATGGTAGGCCCCAAAAACACAAAATCCCTCTGTCCATAACTGATATCCTAGAAGTCATGTGTGTATGACTACGAAAAAAACAAAAAAAAAACCAAATTTCAGATCAAGATATTTTAACAAAAACCAAAATTACAAGTATATGAATATAAACCTATAATCTCAACAGTCACAGATAGCATATGTGAGAGACTCCCTTAAAGCAATCATATCAGTCAAACCTTCACCATCATGATCTCCAAATGCATTAGAATATACATTATCCAAATTCATTAGAGTCTACATCATCCTCAGGTAATGAATTCCCACCCACAATTCCAGGAGTTTGCTCGAAGACATTTTAAGTTCATCATTGTCAGCCATACTAAAGTTTGTATCTGATCATGAGGAATGTCTTCGGATGAAGTTATGTAGTGCCATTGTTGCAACCACAATATGCACCGATTTTTGGAAAGGATACGATGACATATCACGTAGGATGACCCATTTCTTCGTCCAAACCCCAAATGTTCTTTCAATTACCCCGCGTAAATATGAGTGGCATTTATTGAACATTTCCTTTCTACCACGGATGATGCCACTTGCTCTCTCAAAATCAGGAAGATGATATTGTTTGTCGGGATAGGGCTTTAGGTATCCCCTTTGCATAGGATATCCGACATCAACCAGATAATATTTTCATGGTATGAAAAACACTGTTAATTAAAAAGATTACGTGCTTAGATAAAGACGTTGTTGGTTTGTTCCCCAGTTCTATTTCTTTAATACACAGATCACAAAAAATATTTGTAACATCTTTATCCCACATTGCAGACGGGCCCCTTTCAACCGCTTTAGACATGATGTAACTATAGGCAACAAGTGAGAATAAAAATTTTTTAAATTCAAAGTGCTCATAATTTTGAATCTCAACACAACAACAACAACCCAACAATTTTTAAATTCAAAGTGCTCATAATTTTGAATCTCAATCCAACAACAACAACCCAACAACAACAACAGTCTCCAAATAATCACATTCACTCGGCTTTTGAAAGGTTTTCCACCAATACAAACAACATTCTAGCTATTTGCTTAGAATATATATATATATATATAAGGAAAAGAGCTAAGCTATAGCTCCTTACATGTTAATGTGAAAGTAGGATTACAAAATGAGTGAGAAGATCACTCAAACCACACCCTTCCCATCTATCTAACTTAGATCATACAATGAAGTATACAAAAAATGTGGGAAACATCTATGATTGACACAAAAGTAGAGCTATTGTGAATGTAAGAAATCAATCCCTATAATTGGCCAATGGGAGTGGGACAACTCAGATGGGTAAATTGGGTGAGGATTTAAGTGTGGTGGCTCTCGGTTTTTAGGTGCTTCGAATACTAGGCCAGCCGGCAATGACAGGGGAGGTGCTTAAGTGGCTCAGGAACCTCAGAGGAATCTGTCACAACAATTAATTTGGGTTGGATATAAGTTTTGGCAAATATATCTTTGGATTAAGCAATTTAGGAAACAAATCCCTTGATTTAGGGGACCTTTGGTCCATGGCTCATCTAGGGTGGGTTAAGTGGGTCTAGCTTGGTTACTAGGACCCAAAAGTCGGCTGTAGAAGTCTTGCCTTAGCTAATTTGACATGACCAGGTCAATTTTGGTGCATGGATCCAATGTGAGTCCAAATGGCCAAAGATTGGGTTTGGGTTAGGCTAGCCATGACTTTGAGCCCAATTAATTAGTCAACATTGTGTAGATCATTGTAATGAAGATTTTTGGTGAAGGGTTTTAATGATTTTGAGTTCAATTGGGGGTTCAATTTGAAGGATTTTGGGATTTTGGCCGGATTTTGGGATTTTGGCGGGATTTTGGCCAATTTGGGCATGTTAGGCTAGACTTGGGTCTAGGTTGGGCTAAGTCCAAATTAATTGTTGAGAATGGTCTATAGAAACATCAGGAAGAGTTTTCAACAAAAATTGGTTGTCAATTTTGGGGTTAGGGTAATCAATTTGGTGGAATTTGGGGACGTAGCCAATTTAAGGCAACTTTGGTGAGGTATGGTCAATTTAGGGCAAAATTGGGGCTTTTGGACTTAGGTCAAAATTAAATGAAATTGAGGCCTCACCAAAGCTAATTTAAGGTCAATTTTGATGTATAGGATAGTTATGAAGAGTTTTCAACATAAATTGTGGCAAATTGAGTAGGCTATGAGGTTCAATTTGGTGGGATTAAGTCATAGGGCTAAAATTGGGGCTTGACTTAGATCAAAATTGGGCTCAAAGCATAGGCTAATTAAGCTTAGATTTGATTTAAGTTGGTAATATGAAAGGTTAATTTGAGTTTAGAATTAAAATTGAGGGAAATTTGGGCCAAATTGATGGACATTTGAGGTAAATTTGGGAAAGTTGGGCCTTTAAAGGTAATTTGGGGGTTTTAGTCAAAATGATTAAATTAGTCAAATTGGGTTCAATTGGAGGGTCCAAATTGTTTTTAGAAACATTTGAAGTGATTTTGAAGGTTTTGGAAAAGTTTGGGGTGCAAAGGGTATTTTTGTAATTTTGGGGGTATTTTGGTAAATTTGGCATTTTTGGGTGGTTTTGGGTAATTTAGGTATCTTAAAATGTTTTGAAATGATTTTTGAAGAAATTTAGATATTTTGGGTGAATTTAAGGATTTTTACGAAACTTAGGGTTTCATGGGCATATAGGTATTTTGGGTGGATTTGAGGGCAAAAGGCCAAGTTGGACATTTTGGTAGAATTGGGGTACCAACCACCCTATGTGAGCTATGGACCAATGGAATCCCCATTTGGGTCCTCTATGTACTGGTCTTAGCTAAACCCCAGCTTGGGCTAGTGGGTTTTAGGGACCATCTACATGAGTTTCCTAAAGGATTTAGGGATCAAAATCAACAATTTTTGGGTTTAGGGTTATGAGTGATTGTGGGTGAGAGTGAGTGTAAGTGAGTGAACTAGCTCCAGACCAACACCCAGGTTCAACCCTAAGGTCAGGCAGTCCTAGGGGGACTCTCCGTTAGCTCCCTCATAGTGACCCCACTCACTAAGTGCTAGAGGTTAGAACCAATATGTAGAACTTAAAGTTGAGCAAAGAAGAGGGTAGAATTTCTAATGGTGAGGGTTCCTTTCTAGTTTTCTAAAGTTTTCTAAGAATACTCAACAGGAAAGTCCTGTGGCTAGACCCTAGGCTATTAAATAGGAAAAAAACTAAACCTCAACCAAAAGTGAGGTCAATAGGGACCGACCTTGAAAGAAAGGAATCAAAAGTTAGGGACTAATCCCGAAATGAGAATCGAAATTTAGATATAAATCTTAAAAAGAGAATTAGAAGTTAGGGACAAACCTCAAAAGAAAGGAATCATAAGTTAGAGACTGATCCCAAAATGAGAATTGAAATTTAGGTATCAATCTTGAAAAGTGAATCGGAAGTTAGGGACCAAACTCGAAAGAAGGGAATCAAAAGTTAGGGACTGCTCCCAAAATGAGAATTAAAATTTAGACATCAATATCAAAAAGAGAATCAAAAGTTAGGGATTGGCCTCGAAAGAAGGGAATCAAAAGTTAGGGACTGTTCCCGAAATGAGAATTGAAATTTTGAAAGATTTTGTGGTGTTGAACCCGTAGATATGTGTCATGTGAAAAGGTTAACATTGTTAAGGAAGATATGTTGAAATTTTGTGAGGTTTTATGTAGAATGTGAAATTTCACAAGGATGTGAAAAGCTAATGTAGACAAGGATAGTCGTGCTGCGCGAGCAAAGAGTAAGAGACCCCAAAATCGAGAGAATCGACTCAACAGATTTATTTTCTTTTCTTATTTTTTTTATCACATTTGATTATCAAAATATGTTTTCAAAATTCAATTTTAGTTGGTTTTTTTTAAAGAGAGAGTCTTTTTTTATATTATTTATTATTATTATTTTTATTGAATTTTATGATCATCAAATTTTTGTTGTTTTGTTCTTTGTTCATTGTAGTCCCAAACCAATGTATGGTTCCCTGGCTTTTATCCATCGCACAAAAAATGGAAAGTGAATGAATAGACAAAATTCTGAAAGAGATTTCATTAATCTGCTTCAATAATTATTACAAATTGAGTATAGGCCAAAGCCTCAAAAGGTACAATATGCTGAATGCATCAAAATACATCTGAAAATCATCAAAATACATCTGAAAATGTCGAAAATGTCTCATGCTGGGTACATATCGCAAGCTGAGCATATCTAATGCATATATCATTATATCTGTTGTGTTGAATTGCAGTAAAAAGGTGTCCTCTGAATGTCTGTCTCTGGTGGGGCGAGCTTTTCATCAAGCTGACTTACTAAACCATGCTCCAAGACAAGAGTTTCCTTTGCATGTGCTTAGAGGTGCAACCCTCTCATAGCTCATAAGACAGCAGCTCTTCCAACTTTGGATCTGGTTGGAATCCATATGACATTTATCTGTCTTCCATCCTTTAGAAAGTTACAGACACCCTACGGCGTCATACCCCTAGAATGTAATGTTTAACGATGTATGCTACGTTTCCTTTAAGAACCAGCATTAAACCCACGGGTAACAGAATTTCCATGGATCCTTTGAACTTGTCGGGGCCAACAACATCTATTTCTTTACCAAATAAAATGTTGCTTTTGCTCATGAAAGATACCATGCAGAAAGGTCTCACAAGATCAATATGCGGGAGTATGCAGTCACCTTCATCATATATATTAATGATATAGCTATTGACAATACAGTCAACTGGAAGTATGTTCCATCAAACCATTCTCTTAATCATCCATTTTATCATGGGAGGTAGTGGGTCCACCTGATCCTGTCTCAAAATTCCCGAGGGATTTCCTTATCTGTCCTTGGTAAAGTTGTAACTCCAGCCACATTGTATGGTGATCCTGCCCTTTCCACAAATCCATTTTCGTGGCTTAGAATAGGTTATTTCCATTAGAAGGCCCTCTTGACCCCTGTCTCTTAGATCAAAAATGCAGTCGAGAATACTTCTTTTGTCACTTTCGGAGAAGTCCCTGTTGTATAGCTCCAAGCCTTCTAGTATGTTGATGAATATTCCTTGAACTTCTTTATAGACTTCAAATTCCCTTTTATTTACTTTACTCATTTTTTAGTATTCTGCCGTGCTGACGATGGGCGGCTGTCGAGGGTACTCCCTCATTTCAATGTCAGTAGGAATCCAAGCTAGTGTTGTCTCTATCTCCAACGGAATATATGACTCTGTATCCAATGGGATATACGGCTCTATATCCAAAGGGACATACGGTTCCCCAATCGGGTGATAAGTGGTCTAAAATCCATCATCAGTGGACACATACTCCTCCAAAGTGCTGTAGCGTTCCAGGGGGAGGATGTTGTAGTTTGGGTACTCCACAAATGCCCTTGCAGCTGGTTTACCTGTAGGTATCTCAATGTTTCATGTTGGGCAACCCGTACAAAGAACATCTGAAACTCGTGGTATCTTCGGCTCTATAGTGAATTCAGACTCATCGCCTGTAGCAGGTAGGCTAGAAGAGGTCTCTTTCATTCTTGGATTGTAGATATTCCCCTCAGGGATAATGGTGAGCAAGTTTTCCTCCTCCTTCTGGCATCTTCTTTCTTCACATAAGAAAGCCCTATGCTTTTGACAGTTGGCGTTTCTGCGCTGAGTTCTCCAGAGCGGTGCATCTGGTGCTCTTTCATCATTGGCGGCGACCAGGCCCCCGGTTGGTGCAACTATCATGGACGACAGACGACTAGTCCCCTCTATCGGGTCTTGCTGTACTATCACATTTTTCCCCTTCGGTGAAAAATTATCTATGGTGCTTAACCTTAGTAGCGATGATAGCCCTTCTTTTTCCTGACGACTAACTGCATTGGCAAACCACATCCATCAGAGGACCCTCATAGTCCATGTTGACTTGACTGAAGTCCATGTAGAAGTCTATGGCGCCACCCTGCGGCGCCCTTTTCTCGTTAAGTGTGAGGTTCCAGCCATATTTGAAAGCAAAGATCAGCCTCTGACCTGATATTTTTTCTCTGCAGACGATAGGAAAAATATCAGTGAGCTGAAATTTAATAGGAGCAAGAACAAAACAAAGTGTTTATTAAAGAAAATTTTAGATTAAATTGGTGAGAAAATTGTTCATTTATGTATGTATTTTATTTCATTTAGTAGAATATCAAATTTAAAGGTAGAAAAGAGAAAAACTAAAGTATGTAATTTCTAAGAAAATTTTCATTATATTGAGGTTAACTTTATTACAAAATTTAGACTCGGTCACAGACATTTGGACAAATAAATAACCCCACGATAATCAAAATTTCAAAATATCATGTCAAGCAATGTTAAGTTGCATTGTATGTCTTCAGGTATCGTCTATTGTTTGGCATCATTGGTCTTTCACCCCAAAAATCTACTAGCTGGTAGGGTCCTCCTGTGTAGACCTTTTCCACGATCAATTGTCCCTCCCAAGTTGGCTCGAATTTTCCACTTATTATGCGGCATTGTAGGCCTTTTGAGCACGAGTACGAGGTCACCAACTTTGAATGTCCTTGGGCGGACCAATTTGTCATGAGCTTATACCATCTTCGCTTGATAAAGCTCCAAGTGTTATTGTGGTTCTAGTTGTTTTCCTTTGAGACTTTCTTATTCCTCATGTCTGACTTTTGCACTTTCTTCTATTTTCAGTTGATTGGCGACAGCAACTCTGAGAGATGATGTCTGAACTTCTAACGGTAGTACGACCTCGGACGCGTACACAAGCATGTAGGGTGTGCACTGAGTGGGAGTCCTGAATATCATCTAGCAGGCCCACAAGGCTTCTAGCAATTTGTTATGCCAATCTCTTTTATTTTCATCAAGTGTCTTCTTCAAAATCTTTACCAGTGTTTTATTGAAGGCCTCAGCCAGGCCATTTGCCCTAGGATAGTAAATTGTAGAGTATCTCTAGTCTATTCCATGTCGTTTGACAAAATTGTTGATTTCCGTGATTTTGAAGGCTGTCCCATTATCTGAGATTATTCTGTGCGGAACTTCAAAATGGTAGATGACTTTGCTTTTGAAGAATTGAAGGACGTACTATGTTGTAACCTCTCATAATGGCACTGCCTCTGCCCATTTAGAAAATTAATCTGTAGTGGTAAGTATAAATCTGTGCCCTTTAGAAGATGATTGGTTTATCAGACCTATTATGTCTGTGCCTCAACACTCAAATGGCTACAAGGCGACTGTTGGGTGTAGCACATTTGGAGGTTGGTGCAAGACCACCCCATGCACTTAACACTGGTGACATTTTCTAGCTGTATCCATGCAATCATACATCTTGTATCCATGCAATCAGACATCATTGCTAGCCAATAATATCGGAGTTCCTTGATCTTCATTTTGATCTTTGACCCTGATTGGTGAGCGCCACACAATCCAACATGTACTTCTTTGACAAAATTTTGTACTTCTAGTTTGCTTAAACATCATAACCACATCTGATCAAATGTTCTTCTATAGAGGACATCACCCACTAAGGCGTACGACATAACCCTTCTTGTAATGTCGTGTGTTGTTGACTTGTCTTCCGACAACTTTGCAGCTTTCCAGTTTGCAAATATTAGTTTGCAAATATTCTATTAATGGCATGCACCAATCTTGATTGATATCAGCAACGACAATCATCATTTCTTTTTTCTTTTCCAAGCTTGTGTAGATTGTCGAGGTTGACTTGAGACAAAACCTATCTCCCTTGTACTGTGATATCAATAGAATCCTTCAGGGGACATGCCAATTCTTTTGCAATTTTTGCTAAAGCGTCTGCATGGGCATTATCTCCTTGAGGAATCCGATAAAAAGTTACGTTGGGAATCTGCTCAAGCAGCTTCATTGTGTACTGATGGTATTTTGCTAATCTCGGCTTTAAAATCTTGCACTGTCTGGCGACTTGCTGGATGACAAGCTGAGAGTCACCATAGATGACAATATCTATTATGTCCATAGAGATTGCCAACTCCAACCCGATATATTAAGGCTTCATATTTTGCTTCGTTGTTGGAGCATTGATCTGTCAGGTGGTATGAGAACCTCAACATGCCCTTATCTAGTGTGATAAAGATCAAACCAACCCCTACATTGCCTGGTATAACTGTGCAATATCATTTGTCTTTTCTGACTGATGAAATTCCTTTGAAGTATATCCCTCAATGTTGTGCACTGGAGAAATCCATCTGTAATACTTGTTGATTTGGTAACACATCATTAAGATGGGACCTAGTTGGATGAGGGTGTGCAGTGAGGAAGTCTGCTAAAATTTGTCCCTTGATAGCACGGAGAGGAACAAAAGTTATATCAAATTATAATAAAATCATTGACCATCTTGCTAGATGCCCGGAAAGTGTTGGTCGGGTCATCAGATATTACAACAGATTAACTTTTAAAATTTGGGTAATCTTATAAGAAAGCATGCAGTATCTAAGACAACAGATTAACTTTTAAAATTAGGGTAATCTTATAAGAAAGCTTGCAGTATCTAAGTTTTGGCGGTGAAAATCAAAACTAGGCAATGCTTCTCAAAAGGCGGATACCTTACTTTCGTCGGTATTAGACGACGACTCAAGTAGTAGAGTGTGTTTTCTTTACCCTCATCATTGACTTGGGCTAAAAGGGCTCCAAGAGAGTAAGGCCACGGTATAAAGTATTAAATGTTTCCCTGGGATAGGGGCTACCAAAATAGGAGGTTTCATGAAATATTGTTTGACATCCTCAAAGGCCCGCTGACATTTCTCTTCCTAAAAAAATTTTGCATCCTTTTTAATTCTTGCCGAGAAGGGCTGACACCTACCTGAGAGATTAGAAATAAAATATCTCAAATATGCTAACTTCCATTGGAGGGAACGTAGTTGTTTCAAGGTTTTGGGAGGAGGCATATCAAAGATAGCTCTAATCTTATCTGAGTCGATCTCAATTTCCCGACGATGAACAACAAATCCTAGAAATTTTTTGAAGGTAACGCCAAAGGCGCACTCTAAGGGATTCATTTTAAGGTGATATCGTCGTAACCATTCCAACACGATCCTCAAATCGTTCAAATGGTCTATTTTTTGTTTACTTTTGAGGACCAAATCATCCATGTAGCATTCCACTTGGTTGTGTATAAGATCATAAAAAATATTTGTTATAGCTCGTTGATATGTCGCTCCTGGTTCTTCAACCCAAACGACATCACTGTGTAGCAGAAAATTCCAATAGGAGTCCTGAAGGCTTAAGTGTCGCATCTTCTGAGGCCATCTTGATTCGGTTAT
Source organism: Phalaenopsis equestris (assembly GCF_001263595.1). NCBI lineage: Eukaryota > Viridiplantae > Streptophyta > Magnoliopsida > Asparagales > Orchidaceae > Phalaenopsis > Phalaenopsis equestris. The sequence goes on along the minus strand of NW_018252180.1, from coordinate 70,271 downwards.
ACACCAATGTTCCTTCCATAAATGAGAAAATTTCATGTGTCAAAGCAATATCCATCATCATTTTTGGTATCGGTAACGAAAATTCATCTTTTGGACATGCTTTGTTCAAATCCATGAAGTTGACACAAGCACGATTTGTCAATTTTTCTTCTTAACATGTACAATGTTAGCCAACCACGTGGGGTATTGCTCTTCTCTTACAAAGCTAGCATCTATTAATTTCTTCACTTCAGCTATGACTTGCTGTTCTATTTCGAGTCGCATTCTTCTTGGAACTTATTTTACTGGGGTTATATCTTTATCCACCTCAAGTTTATGAACTGCAATTTCTACTAACAGTCTCAACATCTCATCATAACTCCATGTAAAGCAATTTTTAAATTCTAGTCAACAGTTTGATCAATTCTAAAGATTCTTCATCATTGAGTAGAGAACTTATAAACGTAGGTCGGGGCTTCTCTTCCATCCCGAGGTTAATTTCCTTCAATTCATTGATAGTTGATTTGATTTCTTCCTCAAATTCTGGTGGAGAATCTTTTATTAGCTGATCAGTAGAGTCATCCTCCACATCAAGGCAATCCTCTCTCAATCTCCTCTACCAATCCATTTGTAACAACCATGCAAAATTCTGAATCATCGATTGATCCTACTGTACTAAATCTGAGACCCTCTTTCGAGTTGGGAGTTTTTCTTTTAACATCCCATAATTTTTAAAAAAGTTGTAATTTATCTTTTGACATTTGTTTTGGCAAATGTCCTTATTGAATTAAATTTTATACACATGATGAAAAGTAAACAAAAGGCAATTCCATTAATTCAGTAGGATCATCATCCAAATTTATGTGATTTTCAGAACTAGTAGAAGTAGAAGCACAATAAATCTTGATCGGCTTTGAACCAGTGCTAACGACTTTCTTGACCTCTAAACTCTCGACCGTTTGAGGGAGAATCAAAGTAAGGGTCATGGTGTTCATATAGAGGTTTATCCGATCATACATTATTTCATATTTGCCTTTTTTCCGTATCTTTTAAGAATATCTCATACTGAGGTTTCTTCTATTTTATCATCATTATTTCATCTTTAGAACTTTCTTCATCATTAATGTAGATGGTTGGCCTAGTCCGTTCAACAATTTAATACTTTCTTACTCGTCCATGTCCCCGGCCTCAACCTCGGGTGCGTGAACTAAAAGAACCCCCTCCAATTTGTTGTAAAAGGGTGGTGGAAGATTTCTGAAATAGAGTTGAATGGCCTCACCATTGTAATTCTTCTGAATCTTCACTTTTATTAGTCACAATTTCATGAGAGAAGACGGTTTTCTTCGGAGGCGTGTAGTAGGTGGCATCTTCATGAATGCCAACTTCTTGAACAAAAAATGGTTGTAAATCTCCCTTGATGCAATATTCTTTTCCTTCCTTGTAGTACTTAATGTATTGGTGTAGAGACGACGAAACCATGTTGTGTTCGTGAATCTATGGTTTTCCTAGTAAAGCAATAAAAGAGATCTCGGCGTTGATGGTATGGAACTTAGCGGTTGTTACTAGTTCTCCAACCTTCATAAGCAATGTAATTGATCCAAGAGCTCTCTCTATCTTTTAGTTAGTAAATCCTCTTAGCATCATTTTGTTGGCTGTAAGCTCCTGAGCTTCAATGTCCAAATATGCTAATGTCCGTAGCCTCATCAAGTTGAGGGATGCTCCAGGATCTACCAAGACTCTGGACAACACAAATCTATTGATGTTAATGGAAATATAGAGTGGACGATTGTGGTTGACGTTATCGAGCAGTAAGTCTTCATCCGTGAAAGTCATGTCAGATTGTTCTTTCAAAGAGCAAACTTCATCAGAGGATGTGCTGGCCAACTGGGCTATGCAAATTGCAAAGATGTAACCAGAGACTCTCTCATCTCCTTTGACAGGATTAGAGTGTCGTAGATGCTTCATCTGGTCGGCAACTTCCTAAGATGAGCTAGCACGTTGTAATCCCCTTTATATGATCCTCCAATTTTCTCTTGATTATGTGTTTCTTCCACTGGCGAAGGTGGAGGTAGCTCTTCTCGAGTTACTATTTGCTTTCCTTTATCTGCCAGAGCTGACCTCGGAGGTAACACTCTCCTACTCTCTAAGCTCCTTAAGTACACTTATGTAATTTCCTCTTCTTAAGATATCATTGTTCAATCTTCCAATGTTTCTTCTATGTCAGAAAGGTCTAAGTTGATGGAAAGTGGTGCGCCTGACGCTCAAGGATTGGTTCTTCACTCACGACGTTGTAGTAGTTGGTATCGTCGATGACCTCTTTGGTCTTGTTAGCAGTTCATCAAACTCAAGTATAATTTTTAAGGATCATTTTGGGGATCAAGATTGAAGCTATATTGGTTAAAATCAGTTATGTTATCACCAAAAATAGTTAAAACGTAGCCGAAATCATAAGCATTATATTCATAAGACCCCGGAGGGGTAAAAAGATAATCATACAAGGTCAGGGGTTTAAGCATTTTCTTCCCTGAATTCTAGACAACTAATCTAGTAGAGGCAGCCCTTAACCTACCCTCCGTGTTATGAGTCTTCGTGGTGGTATTCTTCTTCTTCTTTATATTTGACGATGACGGATCTTTTGGTAAAATCTTCATCTCGGGCTTGACAAACTGAAGACTTTGAACGGAGGCTTGTTTTGAAGCATTCTGAATTTGGTTTAATATTTTCTTGGGCGATTTGCTCCAAATTGTACTCCATCCGTCTTTTCCAGTATATAAGTCAATCGGAGAGATTGGCACAGCCAAAATCATATTTATGGAACCTTTTTCTGGTTCTTTCAAATACTCTTTCGGCATCGTTATATTCCCTTCTTTAAGATTTTTCTCGAGCCAATCCTTGAAGACAAAACATTCCTCTATAATGTGTATGGGCACAGTTCTTCCAATTCTGGGTCTGGACAAAATCCATGCAGTACCTTGCTATCGTCCATTCTTCTTAACCTAAAAAAACACTCTGCATTGTTGCACTCCTTGGTTACAGTGCTTTACCAAATATGTTCTGTTTCCTTTCAAAATTAAAACTTAACCCACTGATAGTGAAATTTCAATAGCTCCACAGAATTATCCAGGGCCAACAATATCAACTTCTTTTCCAAACAGAATATTGCTCTTACTCATAAAGGACACCGTGCAGAAGGGCCTGACAAAATCATGGTGATCAATATGTAGAGGAATGCAGTCTCCTTCCTTATAAATTTTGATGATGCATCTGTTTGGGATGCAATTTGCCGGTAGTATTCTCCTCCTAACCATTCTCTTAATAATCCTTTTCTATCGTGGAAAGTAGAGGATCCACCTCGTCATATCTTACGATAACCGGGGGGTTCCCTAACCTATCCTTTATGAAGTTATAGTAGCAACCACATTGAATTGTAATTCTTCACTTTCCACTAAACCTTTTTTGGGGCTCTGAGAAGGTCGTCTTCATTAATAGGCTGGCTTGGCCTGTATCCCTTAAGTCAAACACATAATCAAGAATCCTCTTCTCATCACTTTCGGAGAAAACCCTTGTGTGCAGTTCCAGACCTTCTAAGATGTTAACAAATTTCCTTTGAATTTTTTCATAAAACTTAAATTCCCTTTTCTTGACATTGCTCATGCTTTCTAACTCTACAGCAAGAATCCTTTGTGGTCGTCAGGACTGCTCCCCCATTTCAATCTCTGTGGGAAACCATGTCTGTGTCGGCTCTGTATACAGTGGAATGTATGACTCAGTATCCTGGTGCTCGGCCTCACGACACCATATGTCGGCAGTTGTTTACTCCTCAAAGGTATAGTAATGCTCCAAATGGAGGATGTTACATCATGGGCACTCCAAAAATGCCCCTAGTTTTGATTCTTGTTGTGGAATCTCGACATTGCATATTGGGCAACCCAGGCAAAGCTCAATGGAATCGTTGGCAGTGTCGGCTTTGTGAAAAACTCTGACTCATCTTCCATGAAGGGCGGACTGGTAGAAGTTTCCGTCATGCATGGATCATAGAACTCCTACTCAAGAATTGGGGTATGTGTTGCATTTGCTTCTTTTATAAAGATTCCCTAATGATGTAGGAAAGCTCTATGTTTACCGCGGTTGGCTTTACGGCGTTGTGTCCTTCTAAGCGGCCACTCTTTCTTCATCAACATTAACCAAGTTTCTCCTCAGTGCGGTGATCATGGACTGTAAATGGCTTGTTCCTTCCAATTGGATGTTGTAGCTTCTCTTTTTTCTTCCTCTTTAGTGAGGATTATTTCTTAGTAGTAATTATGAGCAATGACGGTAACCCTTCTGTCTCCCGACGACTGATTATGCTCATCAAGGGACCCTCGTAGTCTACGTTGACCTGATTGTAGTCCAAATCAAAGCTCACGTTGCTACCCTAGGTTGTTCTTTCTTCATTTAGTGTGAGATTCAAGCCGTCTTTAAAGGCAAAAATCTGTTTCTGCCCTAACATTTTTCTGCAAAAGACAGAAAAACATCAAGACACTGAAATTCAAAACGAATAAGAACACTAACAAATTACTTATTAAACAAATTTTGAATTTATACAAATGTAAGTCTTTTATTTATTTAATTTAATTTAGTGGAATTACAAAATTAAAATGAAGGAAATTAAGCTAGGAAAGTTCAAAATTTCATTCTATTTAAGCTAATTCTATTACAAAATTTTTAACCTAGTCACAGACGCTGGCCAAATAAGCATCCCCATAATAAGTAACATTTTCAAAAATTAACTTCAAGCAATATCATATTATGTATTATACCTTCAAATATTGGCCATTAATCGAAAACATAGGCCTTTCGCCTCAAAAATCCACAGCTGGTAAGATCCTCCTGAAGATACCATTTCATGACAAATGGTCCCTCTGAAGTTGGTTCAAATTTTTCACCTATCTTGCGGTGTGCAAGAATAGGTCTTCTAAAAATGAGTTTGAGATCACCAAATTTGAATGCTCTCAAGCAGACCAACTTGTCATAAGCCTGTACCATCCTTGCTTGGTAGAGTTGTGAATTCAGCTGTGCTTCTAATCATTTTCCCTCGAAACCTTCCAATTCCTAAAGTTTGAGCTTTGCACTTTCTTCTATTTTAATCTAATTGGTGACAACAACTTTGAGAGATGGTATCTGGACTTCTAACGGTATTAATACGTACGACCTTGGACCCAAACACAATTGCGTAAGGTGTACATTAAGTGGGAGTTCTGAACGTCATCCTGTAGGCCCACAAAGCTTCTAACAATTTATCATGCTATCCTCTTTTTTTCTCGTCCAACGTCTTCTTAAAAATTTGCATGATTTATTGAAGGCCTCGACCAAGTAGTTTGCCCTGGGATAGTAAATTGTAGAGTATCTCTAATCTATTCCATATCGCTTGAAGAAGTTGTTAATCTTAGTGCTTTTGAAGGCTGACCCATTTTCTAAAGTAATCCTACGTGACAAACAAAAATGACAGACAATCTGACCCTTGAAAAATTGAAGAATGTGTTGTGCTGTAACCTCTCATAATGACACTGCTTCTGCCCATTTGGAGAAGTAATCTATAGCTGAAAGAAGAAATCTATGTCCCTTAGAAGATGGAGGGACTATTGAACCTACTATGTCCGTGCCACAATACTCGAATGACCACGAGGCAACGGTTGAATGTAGCACATTCGGAGGTTGGTGTAAGACCACCCCATGCACTTGACAAAGGTGACACTTTTTGGCTGTATCTATATAATTAAAAATCATTATTGGCCAATAATATTCGAGTCTTTTAATCTTCATTTTTATCTTTTGCTCTAGCTGGTGAGCTCCACACAATTTGGCGTGTACTTTTTTGATGATATTTTGTTCTTCGGCTTTTCTTAGACATCTCAGACACATCTGATCAAATGATCTTCTATAGAGGACATCACTCACTAAAGCATATGTTATAGTTCATCTTGTGATGTGATATACTTCAGACATGTTCTATAGTTGTTTTCTTGTTTGCAAATATTCTATCAATGGCCTGCGTCAATCTTTGTTAATGTCAGCTACTGCTATCATCATCTCTTGTTCTTTTCTGAGCTTATGTAGATTGTCAAGGTCGATATGAGGAAAAACCTGACATTGTTGTACTGTAATGTCAATGGAATCATTTGGTGGACACGCCAATTCCTTAGCAAGTTTCGCTAGAGCGTCGGCATGGGCGTTATCTACCCAAGAAATCATGTATAGTGTCGCACTAAAGATCTATTCAAACAAATTTACTGTGTACTGATGGTATTCTGCCAGCCTTGGCTTCAAAATCTTATAGTGTCCGACAATTTGTTAGATGACAAGTTGTGAGTCGCCATAAATAGAAATGTCTGTTATATCCATTGAGATTGCCAACTCTAACCCAATGATCAATGCTTCATATTCTACTTCGTTATTGTGCATGGCTCTGTCAGGTGATAGGAGATTCTCAATGTATCCTAATATGGTGTGATAAAAATCAAACTAATTCATGCTTTGCCCGATATAAATATCTCTGATCCTTTGTCCTTTTTGGCTGATGAAGCTCCATCAAAGTACATTTCCCAATGTCTGACACTAGACAACTCTATTTATAGTATCTGCTCATGTAGTAGCTCATCATTAAGAGGGAACCCAGCTGGAGGTGGGCGTGCTGCGAGAAAATTCAGGCGTGCTGAGAGAAAATTCACTAAAATATGTCCCTTGATAGCGTGGAGGGGAACAAAAGTTATATCAAATTGTATTAAAATCATCTACCACCTTGCTAGATGTCGGAAAGTGTTGGTCGAGTCATCAAATATTGCAATGGATTAACTTTCAAAGTAAGGGTTACCTTATGAGAAAACATGTAATGTCTATTCTTTTGGGCAGTGAATTAAAGCCAGAAAATGTTTCTCAATAGGAGGATAGTTTACCTCCGTTGATATTAGATGATGACTCAAGTAGTAGAGTGCATTTTCCTTACCCTCGTCATTGACCTGAGCTAACAGGGCTCTGAGAGATTCATCTAAGGTTGTAATATATAGAATTAGAGATCTTCCCGGGATATGCGTTGCTAAAATAGGAGGTGTCATTAAATATTTCTTAACATCTTCAAATGCCCACTGACATTTCTATACCCAAACAAATTTATCATCCTTTTTTAATTAATTTTGAGAAGGGCTGACACCTACCTTAGAGATTAGAGATAAAGTGTCTCAGGTATACCAACTTTCCTTGGAGGTAATGTAGTTATTTCAAGGTTTTGGGGGAGGCCTTTCCAAGATAACTTTAGTCTTATCTGGGTTGATATCGATTCCTCGATGAAGAATAATGAAACCTATAAAATTTCTGGGAGGTGATGCCGAAGGCACACAAAGGATTCATCTTGAGATTATATTATTATAAACATTTGAGCATGATCCTCAAATTGTACAAGTGGTCTATTCTCTGTTTACTTTTGATGACCAAATTAGCCACATAGCATTCCATTTGTTTGTGAATGAGGTCATAAAAGATATTCGTTATAGCTTGTTGATATTTTTCTCCAGTATTGTTCAACCTGAATGGCATTACTGTGTAGCAGAAAATCCCAATCGGCGTCCTGAAAGCTTAAGTACTGCATCTTGTGGAGCCATCTTGATTTGGTTGAAACCTTACAATCCATCCATGAAAGAGAAAATCTCATGTGTCGAAGCGATGTCCACCATCAACTTTGGTATATGTAACGAAAACTCATCCTTTGGACATGCTTTATTTAAATCCCTGAAGTCAACACAAATATGGCAAATATGGATTTGTCCATTCTTGTCCATTCTTTTTCTTAACTGGGACAATGTTGGCTAACCATGTGGGGTATTACTCTTCCCACACAAATTTAGCATCTATTAACTTTTTTACCTCAACAATGACTTGTTGCTTTATCTTGAGGCGCATCTTACTGGTAGCTTGTTTCTTTAGGGTCATATCTTTGTCCACCCTGAGCTTATGGATTGTAACTTCTACTGATATTCCTGACATTTCATCATAGCTCCAAGTGAAACAATCTTTAAATTCTGACAATAATTTTATCAACTCTTTGGATTCTTTCTCTTTGAGTAGTGAAATTATAAAGGTAGGTTGGGGTTGGACCTTAGTCCTGAGGTTGACTTCTTTAATTAATCAACAGTTGACTTAATCTTTTCATTAAATTCTAGTCGAGCATCATCTATTGACTGATCTTTAGAGTTATTCTTCACATTGGGGAAATCCACTTCCAAACCATGCAAAATTTGGAGTCATCGACTGCTCCTATAGTACCAAATTTGAGACTTTCTTTCGAGTTAGGAGCTCAACTTTTAACATTCCAAAATTTCTCAAAGAGTTCTAACTTATCCTTTAGTATTTGCTTTGACACATATCCCTGTCACATATCCCTGTTGAATTAAAATTAACTTTTGTACACACGGAGAAAAGTAACCAAAAGGTAATTTCATTAATTCATTCGAATCCTCTTCCAAATTTACATGAATTTCAGAGTTAGTAGAATGGAAAGCACGGTAAAACTTGATTGGTATTGAACCAACACTATGGAATTTTTTTACCTCTAAAATCTCAACCTTTTGAGATTAGATCAGAGTAAGGATCATGCACGTAATGGTTGATCCAAGCATACATTGACTCGTATTTACTTTTCTCCTCATCTTCCAAGGAAATTTCAAAATGAGGCTTCTTAAGTTATGTCATCATTATTTCTTCATCAAAAATTTCTTCCACATCAAGGCTCATGGTTGACATAGTCTGTTCAATAATCGTGTTGGCTCTTTCACGTCCATGACCCCAGCCTCGATCTCGGGTGTGCGGGCTAAAGGAACCTCTTTCATCTTGTTGTGAAGAAATGGTAGTAGATTGATGAATCTGAGTTGAATGACCTTTCTCTTTTTATTCTTCTGAGACTTTCGTTTCATTTATCACGATTTCTCGGGAAAAGACAGTCTTCTTTAAAGGTGCGTAGTAGGCGGCGTCTTCGTCTTCATTTATCACGATTTCTCGGGAAAAGACAGTCTTATTTGGAGGTGCGTAGTAGGCGGCGTCTTCGTCGATGCCCACTTCATGAACTAAAAATGGTTGTAAATCTACATTAACGCAATGTTATTGTCCTTCTTTAAAATACTTGATGCACTGGTGTAGAGATGACAAAACCACGTTATGCTTTCGGGAAAAGACAGTCTTCTTTAAAGGTGCGTAGTAGGCGGCGTCTTCGTCGATGCCCACTTCATGAACTAAAAATGGTTGTAAATCTACATTAACGCAATGTTATTGTCCTTCTTTAAAATACTTGATGCACTGGTGTAGAGATGACGAAACCACGTTATGCTCTGCTTGTGAATCCATGCTCGACCAAGTAAAGCATTGAAAGAGGTCTCTACATCGATGATATGAAATTTTATGGTTATTACTAGCTCTCTAACTTTCATTTACAACGTAATTGATCCAAGGGCTCTTTCTCGCTCTGGTTAAATCCACTTAACATCATCTTAGCAGTTGTAAGCTCCATAGCATCAATATCCAAGTATGTAAAAACTCTGACCAATACAAATCTACCAATACTAACGGAGATGTAGAGTGGTCGGTAGTGTCAAGCAACAAGTCTTCATCTGTGAAGGTTATCCTAGGCTATCCCTTTAATGAACAAACATCATCCAATGATGTGTTGGCCAACTCAGCTAAGCAAATCTCTTGGTCAAGCAAAGCACTAACCAGAGACTCTCTCATCTACTTTTTTAAGATCAGAGCATCGTAGATGCTTAGTTTGACTGGCAACCTCCTAAGATGAGCTAGTACGTTGTAATCCACTTTATAAAATCCTCTAATCTTTACTTGATTATTAGACTCTTTCACTAGTGAAGGTGGAGGTGGCGCTTCTCGAGTGACTATTAGTTTTCCTTTATCCATTTGAGCTGTTCTTTAGGGTAATACCTTCCCGCTTCATAGATTCACCCCTGTGATCTCTTCTTCTTGTTCTTGCAATGTTGTTGGAAAAACTTCTTATATATCTTCTACATTAGAGAAATCCAAGTTGATGGCATGCAGTGCACCAAGTTGATGGCATCACTCCTGGAGCTATCATAACTGGTGTTGTAGATATTTTCTTCATTCTCATTAGCATGTTTATCAGACTTAAATACAATTTGAGGATCAATTTGAGGATCATTTTGAGAATTGAGATCAAAGTTAGATTGACCAAAGTCAGATACGTTATCACTAGAGACAGTTAGAATGTAGCCAAAATCATAATTATTATATTCAAAAGACCCTGGTGGGGCAAAGAGATAATTATACATGGTCAGAGGTTCGAGGATTTTCTTCCCCTAATCCGAGACAACCAATCTAATAAAGGCAACCATTATCCTACCCCCTCAAGCTATCGACCTTCGTGATGACATTATTCTTCTTCTCCGGCTATGGCAATTGCTCTGCTGAACTCTCTAACTTGGATTGGGCATGTTGTAGACTCTAGATGACCGCCTATGCTGAAGTGGTCTGAATCTGATCAAGTATCTTCTTGGATGATTTGGTCAAAATAGTGTGCCATTGATACACCAAAATAATATGTTGTTTTAAATATATATTTTATATTTATATTTAGTGATATTGCACTTTAAAGAAGGGTATTTTCATACTTTTGTTCCAAGTATATCAATTTTAGGCATTTGGAGCAAAAGTAGCAAAAATGATGAAATTTTGAGCCACAACAGCGAAGTTTTGAATTCTAGAGCATGATGCGCTAGATTGGCACCAGATGTGCCAGATCGGTGCCAGATGCACTAGATTGGTGCTAGATGCACCAAAGCCCAGAACAACATGGTCTTCAGCAAACTAGTGCATGATACGCCAGATTGGCACCATTGGACAAAGTGTTGGCTCATGATGTGCCAGATTTGGCGCCAAATGCACCAGGGATGACTTTTTGAGGATTAAGTCAGTATAAGATAAATTTTGCCTAAATTTTTAAAGGAATAATTGTTTAAAACACCCTTTGAAGTAACTCAATGCATCTAAACACTTTGGAATGTTCTTTTATGAAGGGATATGTCACTTGGATCAATAGACATGTCATTTGAATTCAAAAGAGTTGACTTTTGGACAAAATTTTAGAGGGAATTTAAATTTTTTTTTTGGAGGGAAGTCTAGGGCTTGAAAGAGGAGTTTTGGAAGAGGCGAGTAGGTGTGTGGCATGAGTTAGAAAGAGAGAAAGTGAAGGGCTTGGAGATTTTCTTCAAGGATCGTAAGAGGAGAAGGAAGGTGAGACATTTCTTCTTCATTACACTTCTAAGAGAGAATTAAGTGTGCTTTTTAAAAGAGAAAGGCTTGGAGAGAACTTCCAGGAGTTTGCTTGGGAAGGATTGTGAGATAAGTTGTGTCTTTTATTTCTTTTGTTTTGTAAACTTGCTTTTATTAATAAAATCCGTGTTTTGTCGTATCATTCTCATGAATTCTAAGTATTCTTCTTTATCCTTCTCCCTACAATGAGATTTGGTTTTTTGAAGAATTGATTTTATTTTTTATGGTTTTAAATTTCAATAATTTGTGATGATTTGAACTCCAATTTTCATTTACTTTTCAATTTGGCCAATTGAAATATTAAAATTTGCTGAGAAACATATGTTCTGAAGAGGCCATGATTTCTACAACATGGGGAGAATAACATTTAATTTCATGGGATAGTATTTCACCCATGGAATTATCTGCAAATAAATAGGAAAATGTACTTTGTTGGCTGCAGAATTAAATATTTTAAGGTGATAGATTAAAATCCCCAATTTAGACCAGTTGATTGGAAACTGATGCGAGATTGTTAGCCCTTAGGGGGAGTAGTGGGAACTCTGGAGTGGCAGCCAGTATCTTCCCAGCCTAACCACAAAATTAGGGACCAAGCTCTGGATTAGTCAATGTTCTTTATGCACTCAAAAAAGGGTAAAGAATAGAATTGCTCATATTTGACACAAAACAGTTTTTATATATGTTTTCAAATGCTTTTAATTTCTTCACAAACGATATACTCATTGTAAAGGAGAGAGATGTTTTCTTAAGTTTGAACTTTACGCCACAACATCCTAGATTAATTTTTGTAAATTTACTTTTGAAATTTTAGCATTTAGTTTAGTTAACTTTGTCTTTCAACTGCATTTTATTTAGCATAACTTAGCACTCTACTTTTTGTAGTTTTAAAATAGCACTTTACAATATAATTTTTGGAACTTATTTATAGGCATTTCGAACTCCCCTGTAGGATCAATATCTAGCACTCTATTAGAGCCCTTTATTACTTGAGTGATACATATACTTGCATTATTATTAAAGGGAATTTTGCAGTTTAAATATTTTGAAAAGATAAAATTATTTTAATTAAAGTTATTTTGTTGGGATTAATTTGCATATTTTTTATTGTGTCTGCCATGTGTATTTTGTGATATTGAAAAATATTTGCAAAACTAACACACTAAATCCACCGGCACCAAGTTTTTGGTGCTATTGTCGGGGAAGTAACGTAAAGTAGTAGTAAGTTATTTTATAATTTATATTATTCTTATTTTAAAAAAACTAAAAAAGAGTGTTTGTAGTTTATTTTAAATATTTTCTTATTTAAGTATGCTTGGTTATTTTTAAATTACTTGTTGTACCTGTTTATGCATAGTGTAACATTTGAAAATTTAGTACCTTACGATTCTGAGTTAGAAATAATAATTAGAAAAATTTGAAAATAACAAAAAGGAGATAGACTATATTAGCAAAATGGCTTGCAATTTTGAATAATGTTGGAAATCAACAGAGACCTTTAAGAGATTACGCTAATCCTACAACAGACAAGATTCATTTGAGTATACAAAACCCTGATATAGCTGTCAATTCATTTGAGCTTAAACCTGTTATTATCCAAATGGTTCAAAATAATCAATTTGAGAGAACTCCAACTGAAGATCCTAATTTACATCTTGCTAGTTTTCTAGAATTGTGTGTTATATTTAAATATGATGGAGTGTTGAATGATGCCGTCAAACTTAGAATTTTTCCTTTTTCATTAACGGATAAGCTAAAATGTGGTTAAACTCGTTGGAACCTGGATCTATCAGAACTTGGGAAGACTTATCACAAAAAAATTTTATCTAAATATTTTTCACCTTCAAAAAGTGCTAAGCTTAGAAATGATATTACATTTTTTTGTTAGTTTGAAGGGGAATCAATTTATGAAGCTTGGGAAAGATTTAAAGATCTCCTTAGAAAGTGTCCACACCATGCGTTGCCAAATTTTTCAATAATTCAAACTTTTTATAATGCATTGATTGGATCTCGTAGATCGATAATTAACGCTGCTACGGGTCGATCATTAATGTCAAAGCCATTCGATGAAGTTTTTTTTTTAATTGAAGAGATGACTACTAATAATTTTTAATGGTCCTCTGAAAGGGAAAATCCAAAAAGAGTAGCCAGTATTCATGATTTTGATGTAATATCTATGTAAGCTACACAAATAACTGCTATATCAAAGAATATAAATCAATATGGAATGAAATATTTTCAGACTTTACCTATTCTTGAGGAAAATTCATTGGGACAAATGATAGAATCTCAATCTTCTTATGAGACCTTAAATTCAATAAATAATTGTTCTAATAATCTTTGTGCTAATTATTCTAATCCTAGTTGGAAAATCATCCAAATTTTAGTTAGAGTAATAACAATTCTGATGCTGCAATTTCTCAATGGGGAATAACAATACGAACTCATTGGGAAACTCCAATAATAAAGGAAATCCAACTTATAAACCTTTTTACCCTCCAAAATTTAATAATTTGTAGAGTAAGGAGAAAAAGCTGTCAATGGAAGTATTGATATTGCAAATGGGGAGTCAATTACAAAGCCAAGGAGCTATAGTTAGAAACATGGAAAATCAATTGGGATGTTGATATACAAAAATAATATATTATTTTAAGTACCCTTTTATGCCTACTTTTGGTGATATTGAAAAAAGATATTTTTGTGCTTTTGTTGCAGGTATACCATTTTTAAGCATTTGGGGAAATAATGGCAAAAGGAGCAAAATTTGGAGCAAAAACAGCCAATTATCAACCAATTTTGGGGTTTGGCGCATGATGCGCCAAAATTCAAAGTGCTGGCGCATGATACCCCAGATTGGCACATGATGCGCCAGACGCGACATTAAAATTAAGGCGAGACAAATTTTGCACAAATTGTTAATGGGACACTTGTTCTAAGCACCTCATGGAGTGATTAAAGCATTTAGACACTATGGAAGGTTCCAATTTGAAGGGATTTGACTCTTTGATCAAGGACACACATCTTTTAAAATTCAAAGTTTTGACTTTTGAATTTTGGAGGGAAATTGTAACTTTTTTAGAGGAAGCAGCCCAAAAGGATGAGAGACTTCTAGAGTGTGACGAGAGGGAGAGAGAGAGAATTGGTGTGAGTTAGAGAGAGAGAGAGAGAAGAGGAGATTTTCTCCTAAGGTTGTAAGAGGAAAGGGAAGGTGACAGATTTCTCCTTCATTACATTTCTAAGAGAGAATTAGGAGTGATTCTAAAGAGGGAAAGGCTAGGAGAGAACTTTTAGGGATTTGCTTGGGAATGATTGTGAGTTAATTTCTATTTTTCATTTATTTTATTTGTAAACTTGTTTTTATATATGAAAATCATGTTTTATTGTATCATTCTCATGAATTCTGAGTAGTCTTCTATATCCTTCACCCTACTTTAAGATTCTGAGTAGTCTTCTTTATCCTTCACCCTACTTTAAAGAAATCATTTTGTGAAGAATTGATTTTTTTTCTATAATTTTTAATGTAATAAATTTTAATGTAAAAAATTTGCGATGATTTGAACTCTGATATTCATTTACTTTTTGATCTCGTTGATCTCGTTTATTAAATTGTTAAAATGTGTTGAGAAATATATGTTCTGAAAAGGGGATATGATTTCTACAACAAAGGGAGAATCACATTTGATTTCATGGGAGAGTATTTCATCCATGGGATTGGGTGAAAATAAATAGGAAAATATACTTTGTTTGATGTAGAATTGGAAGATTTTAAGGTGATAGATTAGAATCCTCAATTTGGTTCAATTGATTGGAAACTAATGTGAGCATGTTAGCCATCAGGTGAGGGAGTAGTGGGAGATTTAGACTGGCAGCCGGTATCCTCCCGTCTTAACCACAAAATTAGAGACCAAACTCTGGATTAGTCAATGTTTTTTATACTACTCGAGATAGGATTTTAAATATATTTTTCAAATGATTTCAATTTCTTCACAAGCCATATTTTCATTATAAAGGGGAAGGATGTTTTCTCATACTTGAACTTTTTGTCAACAAAAACATTTATTTCACTTCAGCAAGTTACTTCTGAAAGTTTAGCATCTTGTTTAATTTACTTTTTATAGTCGTACATCTGCATATTTAGTAGCTTTTCACTTATGTAGTTTAACTTCAAACTTCATACTTTACTTTGTTTTTATTTTTAGTTTATAATAGAATATAAATAGCTAGCTTATATATATTTCTAACTTTTCTGTGGAATCAATATCTAGGACTCCATTAGAGCCCTATATTAGTTGAACAATACGTATAGTTCTTGTTGACCTCACTTTTGGTTGAGGTTTAGTTATCCCTCTTTAGTTGTCTCTTTATTAGCCTAGGGTCTAGCCATATGACTTTCCTATTGACTATTCCTAGAGGTCTAAAAAAAAAACCCTCACCATTAGAAATTTTAAACTCATCTTTGCTCAACTTGAAGCTCCACATATTGGTCCTAACCTATATAGTACTTAGTAGGTTGGATCAGTATGGGGGATCTCAAGGAGAGTCTCTATAGGAATGTTTGACCTTAGGATTGGCCCTAGGTGTTGGTCTGGAGCTAGTTCACTCACTTATACTCACTTTCACCCACAATCACTCACAATATTAAAATCCAAAATTGTTGACTTTGACCCCTTGATCTTTTGGGAGACTCATGTAGATGGTCCCCTAGACGCACTAGCCATAGGCTAGGGTTTAGTTAAGACCAATACTTAGAGGACCCAAGTGGGGATTCCATTGGTACATAGCTCATACATGGTGGTTGACACCCAAATTCTACCAAATATATTCAATTTGACCTTTTACCCCCAAACCTATCCAAATTATCCGAAACCACCAAAAAATTCCAAAATTATCGAAATACCCCAAATTGCCAAAATTACAAAAATACCCTTGGAACCCAAACTTCCCCAAAACCTCAAAAATTACTCCAAATGTCTCTAAAACCAATTTGGACCCTCCAATTGAACCTAAGTTGGCTAATTTGACCATTTTGACCAAAATCCCCGAATTGCCTTTAAAGGCCCAATTTCCTCCAAATTCACCTTAAATGTCCATCAATTTGGTCCCAATTTCCCTCAATTTCAATCCTAAACTCAAATTCACCTTTAAAATGACCAATGTAAACCAAATACAGGCCTAAGTGGCCTACAGGCCTAATTGGCCTATTCTTTGAGCTCAATCTTGATCTAAGTCAAACCCCCAATTTTAGCCATTTGACTTAATACCACAAAATTTAATCTCATAGCCAACTTAATTTGCCCCAATTTGGATCTTAAATCTTTCATAACACTCATAAACATCAAAATTGACCGTCAATTGGCCTTATTGAAGCCTCAATTTCATTTAATTCAACCCAAGTCCAAAAATCCGCAAATTTGCCCCAAACTGGCTATGTCTCTAAATTTCACCAAATTGAATGCCCTAACTTAAAAATTGGAACCCAATTTATGTTGAAAACTCTTTATGACATTCATATGAACCATTTTCGATAATAAATTTGAACCTCACCCAACCTTAGCCCAATCTAGAAATCTTAGCCCAACCTAGACCCAAGTCTAGTCCAGCATGCCCAAATTGATCAAAATCCCAAAATCTTTCAAATTTAGCTTCCAATTGAACTTAAAATTACTTAAATACTTCACCAAAAATCTTCATAATAATCATCTACATAATATTGATCAATTAATTGGGCTCAAAGTCATGGTTAACCTAACCCAAACCAAGCTTTTAGCCATTTGGACCCAAATTGGACCCATGCACCAAAATTGACTTGGCTATGCTTAAGCCACCAAATTGATGACTCCACGGCCACTAAGTAAACTCTATTGACTAAAACAAACCCCCTTGGACCATTGGATCCCTAAATTAAGGGATTTATGCCAATTTATGGGCCTTAACCAAAAATCTTCCCCATCATCACTTGCCATTGAGGGTTAGTTATAATTAACCCTCCCACTGGCTCACCTGACCTCCTAGCCAACTCCCCTGGCCCTTCCGGCAGGTGTAGTGGTTAGAAAACACCAAAAATGAGAGCCCCAAGCCCAAATTTAAACCTAAACTCACCCATATGAGCTGGCCAATTTCATTTGGCTTTAGCACTTCAAAAATTTCCATCTTAGCACCATTTCACACCCCTCAATTGGCCATGACAGCCACCCTTGGCCATTTTTATTTAAACCTTGCCTCCCTGGCCAAGAAAAAAGAGCTAAAATTTGCTTAAGTAAACTCTGCCAAACTACTCTCAGAGACTCCCTAAGACCTCCTCAATTCAAGCCCACCATTTTTCAAGCTCCTTAATTCAAGCCCACCATTTTCCCCCACTGATCCCCACTATGGAAGCTCAATTTTGAGCTCAAATTTCTGCCAAAACTAGTACATAACTCCCCACATCTCCACAGTGAGCCAAACTCTAATTATTTGTGTACACACCATTCCCACAGTAAAAAAAGCTGATTCCCCACAAAAGCACCCTCTGAAATAGCCTCTAACCACACTTTAGGCCAACACCTAAAATTGAGCTTGATCGAATTCATACTTAGAAAATTCACCAAGGTTTGAGACTTCATCCGGAGGTTCGTTGGCACCAATCGAAGCTACCATAACCATCTGATTGAGACCTCACCTCTCAGATAAAGGTATTGGACTCCAACCCTAAATCGAGCTTGTTTTGAGCCTCCATACGTATTTACTTAATTTCATACTATATAAACTGTATAGATGTGTTCGTCTTGACTAGATAATTATTTAAAAACAAACCCCACATGATTTGGTTGAGTTTAGGACAAGATCTTAACGTTTTAGTGTGAACGGCTCACGGGTTAGGTCAATTGAGGACGATAACGGAGAGTCGTCCGATCGTGCGTGTACCCGATGGAAAGAGGAGATCAAGCTAGACAGATCCATGGTGCATAAAGTACGGTCCACATGGAGGCTACGTGGCTGTTGACATCAAATGACAACATAAAGTGCGGTCCACATGGATCTTTCGGAGCGAATGAGGATGATTTGGCGTCGCGTTGATAAGTAGAAAAATATGGATTTTTGAATTATTTTAAATGCCTAAACTTCAAAAATCCATATTTTTTTCTACAAAAGTCATAAAATTAAAAAAAAAACACCCAGAGGAGAATAAGGTAGATGAAAAATAAAAATTATTTTTTTCTCCCTGATTTATAATTAATTAAATACCCTCTGAGGTATTTTAATTCTCTATGGCTTAAAACATTTCACCATGGCTTGAAACTTTGAGGGTTTGTTCCTCATGACAGAGGTCATGTCTTCTGATTTTTCCATGGTCAAAGAACATCTCTATGCTTCTAACTCTAATTTTCAAGCTAAGTTGACCATTTTGGCTTAGTTTAATTGTATAAACCATTAATTATATAAATTAAAATATCACATGGAAAATTATGAGAACAATTTTAGTAGGTTTCTTGTGGTTAGAGAAATCTAGGAAAAATATTGTTGGTGAATTTTATACTTACTTAAATGTAAATACCTTGTATTAATTTGTGTAAATTAAATAAATATTAAAAATTAACAAAATTAACTCCATTCAACTCCACATTTTTCATAAAAATCATGTCTACCCACTGTAAAAATATCAAAACTATTTGACTTAGTCTATGCACTAAAATGGATTTCTTAAGGAAAACTTGCTTTTTATATAAAAATAATTATATTAAATTAAATATGCTTAGAAAAATTATGAAATTTTTTTTTCTAAGTTCCTTGTAATCAGGGGCATTTTATAAAAATAAAACTTATTTTTGTAAAAATATTTCATTTTTAAAATATATTTTGAATTTAAATAATTAAAATATACAAAATTTTCAAAAATACAAAAAAAATGGTTCAGAATGAGTGGGAATGTCTCCTGATCACTTAGAATTTATTAGAACATTTTTCCTAATTTTTCTAAGTTAAAAATAAATTTTAGAGGCTTAAAAAAGAATTTTACATACTTTCTCACTAAAATAATTATATTAAATAAATTTAAAATCACAAAAATATAAAATTTGATTCTCTAAGTTTTTTGAACTTAGAGGAGTCTAATAAAAGTATAAACATATTTTTGGTAATTAAAACACTATTTTCTATTTAGATAAATTATGAAAATTGGTCTAAAATTAAATAATAAAAATAAAAATTTGATTCAAAAAATCATGAAATTTTGCCTAAGTGTTTATTTAACCTTAGCAAACATCTAATATTTTTTTCCATAAATATAATTTTTATTTTGAATAATTAAATAAATTAACTTTTGAAAATTCTATTTTCTAAATTTAAATAATGTTCTAAATTAAATCAAATTTTGAGAGGTCCACATATCCTCCTCTAACATTTTAATTACCTCATGGATATGATACTCTAAACCCTCAAAATCATTTTAGCTGTGTTTAAAGAGTTATGAGGTGAAGTGCTCCAATGACAAAAACAAACCCCACATGATTTGGTTGAGTTTAGGACAAGATCTTAACGTTTTAGTGTGAACGGCTCACGGGTTAGGTCAATTGAGGACGATAACGGAGAGTCGTCCGATCGTGTGTGTACCCGATGGAAAGAGGAGATCAAGCTAGACAGATCCATGGTGCATAAAGTGCGGTCCACATGGAGGCTACGTGGCTGTTGACATCAAATGACAGAGTGATGCGTGGATCTTTCGGAGCGAATGAGGATGAGTTGGCGTCGCGTTGATAAGTAGAAAAGGATCATAATTTACTTTCCTTAATCCCAAATTTGATGATAATGTGATCTTTAAATGAAAATACATGTCACTTAAACTAAAATCTTAACCTTCACAAAATTCCCCATTATGATTGCTAAGGGCTTGACAGTGACATGGGCTGGATATCTGAGCTCAATTGATTTGATTTAGAAGGTAATTTGGTTGATAATCAATATCTTTAAATCACTCCAAGTTCAACTTTACTTGTGGGCACCAAAATCTTAAATAACTCAAACTTCCTTTAAGGGCTCTCAACTCTTAAATGAAACATTGAAACATTAATTGATTAATCGAGTATCTTATCCTTGGGATAATTAAATTGTTAAGCTTCAATGAGCAATAGGGTAGCCACACTCTAAACTTGGATGGTTAACGGAACAACATGATAAGTTCAGAAATGAACTCAAAATAATTTAAGAGATCTTCAAAATAGTTCATAGTCATATCCCGAGCACTTTGGAATCTCTTGGATGTTTTGAAGGAAAAATTGAACTTATCATATTTTGTCCTAAAATCATCTACTAGGATCTTTCGAGATTCAACTAAATCATAACTTGGAGTTTGGTAGCTAAACCTTCATCTACTCTTGCAATTTAAACTTTCCTACAATATTATCTACATATCTTGCAAGTACTGACATTTCAGGTAGTGGAATCAGAAGACTCGTCAGGTACGCTTTTATAATTTATAGTACCCTTTTCTCTTTTACTTTCTGAACTATACTTTCATGCTTACAAAACTTGCATGTTAAACGATGATGTCACCCTGCATGAAAACCAAAACTCCTAAGATAGCCACCAAAACCAAAACAAAAACCAAAACTAAAATCAATCAAGATAAAATTCACCTCCACAACATTCAAAATATAAGACAACTCAAAATTTAATCACAAGCATCACAAACATCACAAACAACAATTGCAACTAAATTAAGACGTCTCCATCGGATGATCGTCGGAGGAGGTAACCTACATAACCTACAATTGCTAACGAGATTTCTCATGGTCAAAATGAAAGTATGGAGCTCACTAAGTTGAGTTTAGTAATTTCATTTGGACTAAGTGAATCCAATAGAAAATAGTGGTGTCGAAACGAGGGAGTCATAGGATCCTAACCTGTGTTGCTCTAATCAACTTGAATATACCACAAAATATTTAAGGAACCATAACCATAGCGACATATTATTTGACATCATAACCTGACAAACTAGAAAACTTAAACTCATCATGGCAAGGAGCTTGGAGCTAGCATGGTGGGCAGAACGGCCATCTTCAACAGCAAAACCTGCCTTCCCCAGCTAAATCAATTTCCTTCCTTATAATTAAATAACAAAGCATAGCAGGTTGTTTTCTTATGCAACATAAATCCTCACCTCATCTTTAGGCCTTTGTACAACTTTATTGTACAATCTAAGCCCTAACTCATCTTATGATTCTGAGGCTATCGTTCGTCACGGCCTAAACCCTCACATCTTTCAGGCGATTTGTGTGATCTTTTCACACGAATGTAAGCCCTAACAAATAAAATTTTCAGGATGAAACACTCAAACAATTTATCCTCAAAATCAAAGCCAAACAATAGGATAGACTAGGAAGTCACTGAGGTTCTCCTTCGGATCTGTGACATCCCCTAGTTCTTTCTTCTTTGGATTCTACAATAAATGTTCCAAATTTGAACCACTAACAATTCCCACTTCACACCATTTTGTCTGATTTTGTTGAAAAGTCTTATCCCTTTGAATTCTTTGAAGATAATATTTCCTAATTTTTATTGAGAGTTCTTATAAGTGACTTCAGTCATTTAAGATGTAATTAACTATAAGGGCTTGCTCTTATAGGAAGTTATTCCAAACCCAGCTTAATATAAATCTTATTTAATTCTTTATATTAAATAGGGGAACTTGTAGCCAAATAAAATGGTTTTGCGGACCAAACAAATGTCATATATTTCTTAGTTTATTTCATCGAGCCTCATCCTCAAGTCTTGTATTTATCCTTTGGGATAGATATAGGGTTTGAGGTATAGTGCTCTTTCATTTAAACTATAGAAAATATGGGGTCACTTTGATTTCATATTTTTCTAAACATATATATATATATATA
>NW_018252180.1:34180-47973 GCF_001263595.1 Phalaenopsis equestris | reverse complement strand
TATATATCTGTGTGTGTGTGTGTGTGTGTGTAAATTAAAATATCCTTCTGAAGCGGACGACGGGATTTTGATTCCGGCGGTCAACAGCTTCCAACGGGCAACTCCTCAACCAAAAATAGTGCCGACACTTATTTTATATGTAAAAAGGGATTGAGACTTTAAAAGAGGTTTTAAGGATAAATTATTTTCATTAAAGTTACAATTTGATTGGGTTACATTTCATCATTATTATTAATTTAATATCAATTTTCATGAATTTCTGCATCAAGTTTTTGGCGCCGTTGCTGAGGAAGTAATAGGAACTATTAGTCATTTTATTTTAAAATATAAAAAATGAAAAAAAAATGTATTTGTAGTTTAGTTTAAACATTTTCTTGTTAAAGTGTATCACTTCTTTTTAATTACTTATTTCATTTTATTTTTGCGTAGTATAAGATCTGAAAAACTTAGTACCTTACGATTCCGGATTAGAAAAAACTGTTAGAAAAATTCAAAAACAAAAAAAAGAGAAAAATCATTCTAGCAAAATGGCTTGCAACTCAAATAATACTAGAAATGAGAAAGAACATCATCACAGACCTTTAAGGGATTATGTTAATTCTACAGTAGATGAAATTCATTTGAGTATACAAAACCCTGTTGTAGCTTCCAATTCATTTGAGTTTAAATCTACTATTATCCAGATGGTACAAAATAATTAGTTTGGAGAAACACCAAATGAAGATCCAAATTTACACCTTGCTAGTTTTCTAGAATTGTGTGCTACACTTAAATATGATGGAGAGTCGAATGATGTTGTCAAACTTAGACTTTTTCCTTTTTGACTAAGGGATACAGCTAAAATGTGCTTAAACTCATTAACACCCGTATCTATTAAAACTTGGGGAGGCTTATCACAAAAGTTTTTATCTAAATATTTCCCACCTTAAAAAAACTACTAAGCTTAGAAATGATATTACATCTTTTTGTCAATTTGAAGGGGAATCAATTTATGAAGCCTGAGAAAGATTTAAAGATCTCCTTAGGAAGTTTTCACACCATGGATTGCCAGATTGGTTAATAATTCAAACTTTTTATAATGGATGGTTGGATCCCTTAGATCGATAATTGTCGCTGCTGTTGGTGGATCATTAATGTCAAAACCATTTGATGAAGCATATTCATTAATTGAAGAGATGACTACTAATAATTTTCATTGACCCTTAGAAAGAGTAAATCCAGAAAGAGTAGCTAGTATTCATGATTCTGATGCAATATCTATATTAGCTGCTCAAATAGTTCTATATCAAAGAAGATAAACCAATATGGAATGAATTATTCTCAAACAATACCTGTGCTTGAGGAGAACTCATTTGGACAAATGATAGAATCCCAATCTTCTTATGAAACTTTAAATGCAATAAACAAACATTCTAATATTTTGTATGCCAATTATTATAATCCAGAATAGAAGAATCATCCAAAATTTAGTTGGAGTAACAATAACTTGAATACTGCAAATCCACAATAGGGAAATAATGTTGTGAACCCAATGGGAAGCTCCAATAATCAAGGAAATCAAGGTTATAAACCTTATTACCCCCCATGATTTAATAATTTGCAAAGTAAGGAGGAAAAGTTATCAATGGAAGAATTGATATTGCAAATGGGAAGTCAATTATAAAGTCAAGGAGTTACAATCAGAAACATGGAAAATCAATTGGGATGTATTGCTGCTACACTTAGCAAAAGACCTCTAGGAACATTGCCTAGTAATGTTGAAGTAAATCATAAAGATCAGAACAAGGAGCAAATTAAAGCTATTCAACTGAGAAGTGGAAAAGAATTAGAAGAAAGAGTTCAACGAGAAGTTAAAATTAAAAAAGATGGGGTGGAAAATGAAAATTCTGGTAAAGATTTTCATTGTGAGTCAGAAAGTCCTGTTAAAAGAAAGTCCTGTTAAACCAATGAAAATCACTGTAGGAAGACCACCACCTCCATTTCCTTAATGATTGAAGCCGAAGTATAAAGATAATCAATTTTCAAAATTTATGAAAATTTTGAGGAAATTAACAATAAAAATTCCATTTAATGAAGCTTTGGAACAAATACAAAGCTATGTGAAGTTCATGAAGGATATACTTAATAAGAAAAAGAAGTTTGTAGATAATGAGACGGTTGCATTCAGTGAAGAGTGTAGCGCTATAATTCAAAAAAAGCTTCTGAAGAACTTAAAGATCCTGGAAGTTTTACGATTCCTTGTGCTATTGGCAAACAATTTTATGGAAAAGCTTTATGTGATTTAGGAGCCAGTATTAATCTTATGTCATTATTAATTTTCAAAAGATTGGGTTTATGAGATATTTCACCTACAGCTGTAACTCTTCAGTTAGTTGATCGTTCGATTACCTATCCTAAAGGTGTTATAGAAGATGGTTTAGTAAACTTTTGATAAATTTATCTTCCCGTGGACTTTATTGTATTAAATATGGAGGAAGTTAAAGAAATTCCTATTATTTTATGAAGACCATTTCAACCCACTAGAAGAGCTTTGATAGATGTGCAGAAGGGAGAACTAACTATGAGAGTTAGTGATCAAGAGGTTACATTTAATATTACAAAATCAATGAGATATCCTGCAAAAATTATTGGGATAATATATATAATTTTAGATAGTGCTTGGGTGAGTCCAATTCACTGTGTTCCGAAGAAAGGAGGTGTAACTGTAGTGACAAATGAGCATAATAAATTCATAATAAATTAATATCAATATCAACAAGACAAGTCACTGGATGGCTAATCTGCATAGATTATAGAAAATTAAATTCTGCCACCTGGAAGGATCATATTCCTTGACCCTTTTTGGACTAGAAGTTAGATAGATTAGCCGGGCACAAATATTTTTGTTTTCTAGATGGATATACTAATTATCACCAAATACCTGTTGCCCTTGAGGATCAAGAGAAAACAACATTTACTAGTCCTTATGGAACTTTTATTTTTCATTGAATGTATTTTGAATTATGTAATGCACCTGCAACATTTCAATGATGTATGATATTAATTTTCAGTGATTTGATTGAAAAAGGAATTGAAGTCTTAATGGATGATTTTTTTGTATTTAAAACTTCCTTTGAAATTAGTTTGTTGAATCAATTAGAAAAAGTTTCGGAACGTTGTGAAAAGACTAATCTAGTTTTGAACTGGGAGATATGTCAATTTATGGTTGTAGGAGGAATTATTCTTGGACATAAAATTTCAAAAAATGGCATGGAAGTAGATCCTGCAAAAATTCAGGTTATATTGAACCTACCTCCACCTACTAATATAAAAACATTTATGAGCTTTTTAGGACATGTTGGATTCTACAAGTGATATATCAAAGATTTTTCAAAAATTACCAAGCGTTTATGCCAACTTCTAGAAAAATATGTAAAGTTTGACTTTAATGAAGATTTCCTTAAAGCTTTTAAAACTTTAACGGAAAAATTGATCACTGCTCCTATAATTGTTTCACGGACTGGGAGAAACCTTTTGAACTAATGTGTGATGGTGATTATGGTGATTATGCAATTGGAGTTGTTTTAGGGCAGAAATATGATAAGATTTTCAAGATCATATATTATGCTAGAAAGACTCTTAATGGTGCTTAAATTAACTTTACCACCACTGAAAGAAAGTTATTAGCCATTGTGATGTTTTTGATAAGTTTAGATCATATTTGATTGGAACTTAATGTGTTGTGCATACTGACCATTCTGCTATTAAATATTTAATGCAAAAGAAGGATGCAAAAAAAGATTAATTAGTTGGATACTTCAGATGCAAGAGTTTGATTTTCTAGTAGTTGATAGGAAAGGGACTGATAATCAAATAATTGATCATCTATTGAGGTTAGAACAGGAAGAAATACATGACTTGGAAAAAAATTTAAAGATACTTTTCCTGATGAACAACTTTACGTTGTAAAAGGATGGGAAATACCTTGGTATGCTGATATTATAAATTATATTGTTAGTGGTATTTTACCATATAGATTGACAAAACAACATGAAAAGAAATTCATTTATGATGCAAAATATTATTTTTAGGATGATCCACATTTTTATAAGTAATATAAAGATTTAGTTATAAGACGATGTGTGCCTTATAAAGAAATTCAGGAGATTATTCAAAAATGTTATGATTCTGAATTTGGAGGACATTTTGGGAATGATAAAAGTGCTTGAAAAATTTTACAATCTGGTTTTAATTGGCCTACTCTATTTAGATATGTTAATATATATATATATATATATGTATATATATAAACTCTGAATCATTTATTCTTTGAGTATAACTTTGCTCAATAGGTTTGGAAACAGTTCCTAAATTAGTTGACAATTGATGAGAAAGAGTTCACTTGGGATATGTTGGTCAATTGTTGGTTACACTGGAAGATAAGAAAGTATGTTGCTATTCCTTTCACCATTGCTTGGTTCATTTGGATGGAAAGAAATAAGGTCAAATTTGAAGAACTAGCTCCAAATGTGGGGATGATTGCTAGAAATTGTGTAACTTACTTGCATAAGATGATTAATTGGAAAGGATTTCCTAACAATTCCAACTCTTGTACACCCATCAATTCTGAACCTATTCAAGTCATCAGAGTCTACTGGAAAACCCCAAATCATCCTATTGTGAAGATTAACACTGATGGAAGCTTTACTAAAAATGGAGCTAGTGTGGGAGGTATCTACAGAAATCATTTGGGTAAGTGCTTGTTGTACTTTTAAACCCCAGTCCTGGCCACTGATGCCACTGAAACTGAACTCATTGTTGTGTATTGGGCAATCAAACTTGCAACTAAGGCTAATTGGAATAGGATTTGGTTGGAAGTGGATTCTGCTATGATTATTCCCCTCTTAAATCAGGAGGAAGAGCCTCCCTGGCACTACTTTTACTGGCTAAATAAAATCAGAGATCACACTATCAAGATACAAATTCAGTTCACTTTCATCTATAGGGAAGGAAACCAGCCTGCAAACTTGTTAGCCCAACTTGGATCACACTCTAATGAGACTGAGGTTGTTGTCAGCCCTCCACCTGCTCTCCTTTATCTGCTGCAAGGAGATATTCTAAATGTCCCCCACATCAGAATAGTCTACAAAGACAAATGATTGTTGTGGGGGCAGATGCAATCTTACACTTTTCTTTCTGTTGAATCATTATAACTCCTTTGCTTGTACTTGTAATCGAAGAATAATGCAATCTGATTCAAGATATGGCTAAAGAGGAGATGGTTTGATTGATACCTCTTGTACAGGTAAAAAATTGCACTTTGGTATTCCAAATTGCTGCATGTTTTTAGTTCAAAAATTGAATAATAATAAATTATAGTCCAAGGCTGCATGGTTGATAGATTACCCCTTGAGAAAGAAATGTTTAAGCCAAAATGTTATATTTGATGCTTGCTGGCCATTCAATATGTGGATTATCATAATTAATAAGTTATATATATATATATATATAATTATGTGATCAGTTTCATAGAGTAAGTAATATTTTTAGAAGAAATGAAATGCATCTAAATTTTAATTTGGAAATTGAAATTTTTGATGCATGGGGATTAGATTTTATGGGACCATTCATGCCTTCATTTAGAAATATATATATATTGATTGCGGTGGATTATGTTTCAAAATGGATAGAAGCAACCGCTTTACCTAGATGTGATGCTCGGAGTGTTTCAAAATTTTTAATTAAAAATATTTTACAAGATATAGAATGCCAAGAGTAATCATTACTGATGGAGGATCTTATTTTAGAAATTCAACAGTTGTAAGATTGGTGGAAAAATATAATATAGTACAAAAAATTGCAACTTCTTATCATCTCCAGACTAGTGGTTTAGCGGAGGTAACTAATCGTAAAATTAAGAGAAGTTTGGAGAAAAGTATTAATCCTAATAAAATAGATTGGTCTATTAGATTAGATACTAAGTTATGGGCTTATAGGAAAACTTATAAGACACCTATAAGAATGTCCCCATATAGATTAATTTTTTGGAAGACTTGTCACTTGCTAGTTGAATTGGAATTGGAACAGACTTGTCACTTGCTAGTTGAATTGGAACATAAAGCTTATTGGGCAATAAAGGAATTTAATTGGTGAGAAAAGATTATTGCAAAGAAAAGATTATTGCAATTAAATGAGTTTGAGAAAATTAGGAATGAATCTTACGATAATGCGATGATTTATAAGGAAAAAATGAAAGAATGGTATGATTGAAAGATAGTAAAAAGAGAATTTAAACTTGGATAGGAAGTTTTATTATATAATTCAAGATTGAAATTATTTTCTGAAAAATTGAAGTCTAGGTGGAAAGGGCCATTCAAAGTTATAAAAGTCTATCCCTATGAAGCAGTCAATATTGAAGATCCTAAGATTGGAAAAATATTTAAAGTGAATGGGCACAGATTGAAACCTTATTTTGATGGTCAAAGATCAAATTTTAAAGACACTATCATGTTGGGTCCCCCAGAATGAGACTGGGAATGTCGTGCTAACGAAATTAAATCAAGCGTGTTGTGGGTGACAATCAATATGTATCGTTGTTTACTTTGAATTTTGAGTTTTTGTTTAAAATATTATATTTATGTTTATGTTTATGTCGTTATATAATCCGTGTATTTGAGAAAAAAGTTTAGAAAGATCTTTGTTTGCCTAATGTTGTGAAAAGACTGAGAATTTATTTGATAAAAATTGAAACGGCTAAATTTTGGAATTGGCGCATGATATGCCAGATTGGCGCATGATGTGCCGAATTCCAGAGAGTTGGCCCATGATGCGCCATGGAGATGATAATGAATTAAAATGTTTCAAATGGCAGTTTTTGGCGGGAAACCTTCAAATAACTCCTAAAAACTGACTCCAAGACATATTTAAGGGGGGAAAACGAGGGAAGAGTGACCACTTTTCAATTCTTATGGCTCTCTACTCTAAAACCTCTACTAGATTTGGAATTTTCAACCAAAGATTTGGAATTTTCAACCATTTCAACCAAAGAAAGTTCATCAGTCTCGACGCACAGAAATTGCATGATCGAGTTATAGTGAAGAAGAGGCTTATGAAAGAGTGCTGATTTATGAATCGAGGATTCAGAGAGGGATTAGTGCATCAAGGTTTCAATGCGTCGAATACTCGAGTCAAAGAAGTTATTGCACAAAGGTGTTGGGAAGTTCTTTGCTACACTACTGTTGTTGTAGTAGTCCCTGTGGTGAAAGAATTTTATGCAAATCTTCAAGGGAGCAACTAAGGAATGATCTATGTGTGAAGCAGGTTTGTGCAGTTCACTCCGTCAAGAATCAATGAAATTGTTATGATCGAGAATGCGTCTATATGACACTATGCAATTTTTACCCCTATAAGGTACAACATGAATGAACTCTACCGTTACCTTACAGATGAAGATGCTAATTAAGAAGCCCGAGATGATTGGAATGTGAGTTTTTCTTCAACATTGTTAAATCGTACTTTAAAGACATGGCATTTCTTCATTTCCTTGAAATTACTGCCTACTATGAAAATAATTAAGGTCACGAAGGAGATTTCTATTCTAAACTACTATATTCAAATTGGAAAATTTGTTGATATTGGAGCCATAATTCTAAAATAAATTTTGGTTTTGATCATGAATGGATCTGCAACTAGATTGGGACATCCATCTATTGTGTTCCAACCCAGCAGTCAATTGCAAGTACCTTATGAAAGTTAGGAGAAAGTACTATTGCCTTGGAAGCCAATGGATCCAGACGTCTGTTGTTGTTGCATTAGAATGGGAGATGAAAATGTTATGGATGTATTAATGGATCAAGGATCTCAGAGTTCATCACCTATTCAGCTCTACTACAACACGAGTGCACTTTCAAAGAGAATTAAAAGATAGAGAAGGAGTTGCATAATCTTATGCATGCAATTGAGAATATTTCTGAGAAGTTGGATCACCTGGATTGGAGACTTAAGGAACATTTTGAACATATAGGGCGTATTGAAGATGGTTTGGTACATATGTTTAAGAAGCTTGCATTGATTGAGGAAGAAAATTCAATTGATGAATATTCATTTAAGCCCTTCTACAATTTGTATGTGCACTACTAATCTATGGAAGATCTCCGGGAGAACGAGAGTGAAGAAGATGTTTAAAATTGAGTTAAGCACAGAACGTTTTGTCTAGTATTGTTTGTTTTAGTTTGTTATGTTGGATTGACTTTACTTTCTATTATTGCATTATCTATGTTATTGCTTTGAAGTTTGATGTTTAGATTTCAGTGTTTAGGATGTTGGCTTGCTTTAAACACTGAATTTGTTATGTGTTGGCTTCAAAAATGTTAGTTTGTATTAACTCAAATTTCGTATATAAATATGATTTTTTGTGTTGTTTGTTAAAATTTAGTGTTAGTTTGATGTTTAATTATGCTTAGAAAGGTTTATTTGAGTCAAATCAAGGTTGATGTAAAGTGGTACAGAGCAGATTTCCACAAAAATTGAAATCGGGCAAAATACACTCTGGCGCATGATGCGCCAACTTACAGAGCCTTGGCGCATGATGCGCCAAAAGTTCGAACATGATATATTGCCTATAAAATTGTGAAATCACATTGAAACCTCCATTTTCGCTACTTAAGTGATCTTCTACCTCAATACCTTGGTCTAGGGCATCACATTGTGGCCTATAAAGAAGGATTTGGAATGAAACCTACATTTTCGCTACTTAAGTGATCTTCTACCTCAATACCTTGGTCTAGGGCATCACATTGTGGGCTATAAAGAAGGATTTCGAAGCTACCTCAATACCTTGGTCTAGGGCATCACATTGTGGCCTATAAAGAAGGATTTGGAAAGGATTTCGAAGCCAAAAATCATAGATTTTATTTTCTCTTGGTAAGAGCTTCACTTTAACTTAGAAATTTTTTGTTTTTACCATGGATTTTGGAAGATCCAGAAAATGAAATTTTTGATGAAAATGCTTGAAGTAAACTCATGGTGGAAAGTTTCTTACCAAATATTCTTGCTTACGGAGTTAGATTTGAGATTTAGTAATTAATTTGGAATTTATTTAGATTTTCATAGAATCTTCAATGGCTCCCCGAGTTAAGCGAGGAAGGTCAACCAAGGACTTCAGTGCTTGACGATTACTTAGTTTTAAAGCCCAACATAGTTACAATACACTATTGGAGAACAAAAGAATTATCCAGGAAGGCGCATTCACAAACCTGGGAGGCTAGGTCGAGAGGTTGATTCGCGCCATAACTTGGGAGCGATTTTGCTACTTCACTGCTATAGTGATCTTCCCTATGGTCTGATAGTTCTATGCAAACACAAGATTCACTGCGGGAGATCACATTTTGGTGAGAGGTACACAAGTTGAATTTACCTCTGAAAGGATCAATGCATTTTATGAGCTTAGTTATGATGCATTTTATGAGCTTAGAAATGTCTTCCATGATGAATATGTCGCTTTTTCTATCACTGATTCATCATTGGAAGAAGTTATTTCCTTTCCTACTGATGAAAGAGGGGAGTGGAATAAAAAGAATAATAATATTGTTAACTTCTTTGCTTCCATGCTAACTATTCAGTCCAAAATATGGCATCACTTCATGTCTTCCAAACTTTTACCTACAAATCATCTTGCTGATGTTACAAAGGATTGAGGTGTGTTGAACTATTGCATTTAGAACATGAAGGAAATAGATGTTGGTGCACTTATAGTTCATCATGCTCAGAATATTGCTGGTAGTGCTATTGCTGGAGGTTTGGGATATCCTACCTTGATTTTCACTCTACGTGAACAATTAGAAGTTGAATTCCATAGAGATGAAGAGAGATTACAACCTCAAAATTTGATTGGGAAGCACATGATTCAGAGAGTAGAATCATTTGTTGAGTCTAGAAGTGGAAGAAGGGATATGCCCTCTACAACTGCTCCAGGGGCATCTACTTCTAGTGCTGCATCTTTGGAAGGTGTTATGGACCAGCTCATGACTCAAAAATATGATATCATTAATATACAGACTTAGTTGGGAGAGATAGATGCAAGGAATGCATATAACGATGAATATCAGTAGAGGACAATTCAACATGATATAGATTTTCAAAATGCTATGGTTAGACACTTCATGGGTGAACCTAATGTGAACTTTCCTACTTGCTCCAGTTTTGTTCCCTATACTCCCATTCACGATGAAGGTGAAGAAGTAAGATAAGAAGAAGAAGAAGGTGATGGTGGTGGTGAGGAAAGAGATGAGGACTGATAGTTTAGATTTAGTTTGATTTGATGTTATGTGTTGTTTGTGTTTCTTTGTACTATGTTGCACTTTTTACTTGAGTCTGTTATATTAAGACTTTTATGTTATATTGTGAACCAGTAATTTGTAATAGTAATTGTAGATTGTTTACTTTTCATTTTCGATTTTAGTATTTTCAATTTGAGCTTATTGAATGTGTAGTATTTTCAATTTTTTTTTCAGTTTTAGTATTTCTCTTTTAACTCTCAGCAAGTTCTTTAGAATATATTATATTTTATTTAATGCTTTAAAGCCTGTATTTGGTTTTATAGTTTGTACCTGCAGTATACTAGAACCAATTTCATATTTAGTAATCCTCTATAGGTTAGTTTTTATTTTTATGGATTTACTATTTTCTTTCACCAACTAAAATTTTGTACTAAAATGTTTTTAAAATCATTTAAAAATTTAAGTTTGGGGTAAAAAAAATTCTTTTAAAATGGAAAAAACTAAAATTTATTTGTCCTAAAGTGACTATTTTTCTCAAAATTTATTTAACATGACCTAGGTTATTAAGATTTAACTTTAGATGATTATACTTATGTTTATAAATATTATAGTAAATTTAGGTAAAAGGATTTTAATAATGAAGGTCAATTCTAAAGTTAAAGATATTTTGTATGATAGAATAAGACTATGTTTTTCTATTTCTAGTAAAGGAAAATTGTATTTTTGAAGTGTTAAGAATTTTAGAGTTTCATGCTTTATGAAAAATCATAAACTAGTATGACTTTATTAAGTAAGGAAAGGTATGGAGTTTCGTCTTTAAGAAGTAGATAGTGAAGTTTAAAACTATTAAAGGCTATTCAGATATAATAATTCTCACCTAAAAAAGGAAAAATAAAAATAAAAGAAAGTATTAAAAAGATCCTAAAAGAAAAAGAAATAAAAGAAAAGAAAAAATAAGGTGAGGAGAAGCTTGAGTAGATGCCTAATAAAAAATTGGCTTCACTTGAATCAACTTAAGGAAGGAGCTTTATTGCACTTTCTAAACTTGTATTGAAGTATTAGTAACATTTTGAGTAAAGTTTTTATAAAATTCAAATTTTTTTTTCTTATGAATATTCTAAAGATCCTTAGCATGACAAATTGCAATTCTTCTTGAAAAGAATAAAGATTCAGAAATCTTAAATTTGATTACAAAATATTCTTATACTTAGAGTTTGAATCTAATTTATTAAATATTTTTCTTAAATATTACTATTTTATTTATTAAACTAAAGTATAGGAGTTATAAGTTAATCTCCTCTATCCTAAAGTCATATGTTTTTATGTAATAAAAGTGTCACTTGAGGACAAGTAGCATTTAAGTTTGGGGGATTTTTATACACAAAAATAATATATTATTTTAAGTACCCTTTTTATGCCTACCCTTGGTGATATTGCACTTTAAAGAAAGGTTTTTTTTGTGTTTTTGTTGCAGGTATATCATTTTTAGGCATTTGGAAAAAAATGGCAAAAGGAGCAAAATTTGGAGAAAAAACAACCATATTTAGGGTTTGATGCATGATGCGCAAAAATCCAAAGCACTGGCGCATGATGCGCCAGGCACAACATTTTTAAATTAAGGCGGCTCGAAAAGAATTTTACACAAATTTTCAAAGGGACACTTTTTCTAAGCACCCCATGGAGTGATTCAATTCATTTATACACTATGGAAGTTTCCAATTTAAAGGGATTTGGCTCTTGGATCAAGGAGGCACATCTTTTGAAATTTAAAGTTTTGACTTTTGAACTTTGGAGGGAAATTAAAACTTTTTTGAGAGGAAGCTGCCCGAAAAAAGGAGAGACTTCTAGAGTGTGACGAGCGAGAGAGAGAATTGGCGAGAGTTTGAGAGAGAAAAAAGAGGAGATTTTCTTCGAGTGTTGTAAGAGGAAAGGGAAGGTAAGAGATTTCTTTTTCATTACATTTCTAAGAGAGAATTGGGAGTGATTGTAAAGAGGGAAAGACTTGGAGAGAACTTCTAGGGATTTGCTTCGGAAGGATTGTGAGTTAAGTTGTATTTTTCATTTTTTTTGTTTGTAAACTTGTTTTTATATATGAAATTTGTGTTTTATCATATCCTTCTCATGAATTCTAAGTAGTCTTCTTTATCTTTCTAACTACTTTGAAGAAATGGTTTTGTGAAGAATTGATTTTGTTTTCTACGATTTTAAATGTGAATAATTTGTGATGATTTGAACTTTGATCTTCGTTTACTTTTTTGATCTGGCCAATTGAATTGTTAAAATGAGTTGAGAAGTATTTGTTCTGAAAAATGGGATATGATTTCTACAATAAAGGGAGAATTACATTTGATTCCATGGGAGAGTATTTCATCAATGGGATTGGGTGCAAATAAATAGAGAAATATAGTTTGTTGAATGTAGAATTGAAAGATTTTAAGATGACATATTATAATCCCCAATTTGGTTCAGTTCATTGAAAACTAATGCAAGCATTTTAGGCCTCTGGTAAGGGAGTAGTGGGAGCTCTTGAGTGACAGCTGATATCCTCCCAGCCTAACCACAGAATTAGGGATAAAATTTTTTATTAGTCAATATTCTTTACAGCGCTTAAGAGAGGGTAGAGAATAAGTGAACATTGGTTAATTTAAAGTTTAAATAATTTTGAAGATTGGCTAGGGAAGGAAGATACCAGCTCTCACTCTAGAGTTCCCTCGATTTGCTCCACCTGGGGGTTAACATCTCGTATCAGAACCTAAAACAATAAACCAAGTTGGGAGCTTTAACCTGTCACCTTAAAGTCCTCTAACTTGATCCCGAAACTGCTTATATGCAACAGTATAACAATAATTCTGATGGTATTTCTCACTTATATTTCCTTATTTTGTAACATAACCAAAAACTTGATCCTAAAGAAAAATAAGAATTTAACTTTTTAAGTTATATATATTTATATTGGGATACTATGCAAGTATATGTATCGTTATCAAGTAATATAGAACTTTCTGATTAAGACCTGAATATCGAACCCATAGGGAAGATTATAAAAAATGCACTTTTTAGAAAGTTTTTCTGTTTTTAAAAAGATAATTACTTAAACCAAAAACACTTTTTGTAGGAATTTAAAATTAAAATATTTTTGGTATTTTTGATATTTTAACGAAACAGTAAAAAGATAGCTAATGTTTTTGTAGAAGAAAAATACTTAATATGAAAATATCTTTCTTCTTATCATGAATCAGTAATAAATATAGGAATTCTGTTGTGGAAGTATGCAAATTGTGTTGTGCCAAAGAGGAGCAATAATATTCCTTACCCTTACAAGAGATGCTATAAAGAACATTGGCTAATTTAAATTTTGAATAGTTCTGAAGACCGACTAGGCATGGAAGATACTACCTGTCACTCTTGAGTTCCCTTGATTCCCTCCACCTGAGGGCTAACATTCTCGTATCAGAACCTAAAACAATAAACCAAGTTGGGGGCTTTAACTTGTCACTTTAAAGTCCTCTAACTCTACACCCATCAATGAATATTTTC
>NW_018252180.1:31234-32861 GCF_001263595.1 Phalaenopsis equestris | reverse complement strand
CCTTAAGCTTCTCCTCCCCTTTTCAACTTTTTTTTTCTTATTTTTTTTCATTTTTTTTCTTTTTCTTTTCTTTTTCTTTTCTTTTCTTTTTCTTCTCTTTTTCTTTTTTCTTTTTCTTCTTCTTCTTCTTCTTTTTCTTTTTTTTTTCTTTTCTTTTTTTCTTTTTCGGGCAAGGATTACTATAAATAGATAGGCCTTTAAGGATTTTTAATTATACTTCTCCTTTCCTAAAGTAGAGTCTTAATATAAAACTTCTACTTATAATATAATAATAGTTTTGAATTATTTTAATAAAAGAAATTTAAGTATTAAAAATAAAATTCTGAATTATCTAAATTTTTTAAAAATACAATTTTTCTTACTAAAGATAGTTACTTATATTAATCATTTTCTATACTAAAAATTTTTAACTTAAAGTTTTTCTTCATTACTTAAAATTTTAACTAAATTTTCTTACTTACTTCTAAAATCAAATTTTACTTCCCTAATATAACTTCATATACATAAATAATTTTTCTTTTAAAATCAAATTCACTTGTAGTCCATTTGAGAACAAATAAAATTCCAGTTTTGAAAATGTTTTTCATCCCCCCCAAATATAAATTTTTAACGGATTAAACAGTTTAGCATCAGATAATTATATAGGTAGGAAATGAAAATTGAAATAACATGCTAACATGAATTTTACATCCTAATTATACAAGTATGAAACTAAAGACAGGAGTAAAATTAATTTTTGATCAAATTTTCTATATTTTTTTTTAGTTTAACATGTAGAGATTCAATAGACTTCTAAACAGTGGGTATAAAAGCAAACAACACACTAACATGATAAAAGAAAAATACAGGGTAGTAGTTTCTGACTTTTAAAATTAAAATCTAAGCTAGCAAGATTTTTAACTTTATAAAGCAAACAACACACTAACATGATAAAAGAAAAATACAGGGTAGTAGTTTCTGACTTTTAAAATTAAAATCTAAGCTAGCAAGATTTTTAAGTTTATAAAAAGACATGGAATTAGGTTAAGTTCTAAACTAACCAATTCAAAGTACTAAAAACAAAAACAATTACTACCCTAAAATTTTAAAAACAAAATACTATCTAACACATCAATCACAACAATAATAGAACATAAAAATTCAAAACACAACATAAAACATAGTCCAAAATATCACATAACTGTATCTGTAGCAGTACTATGTCACAAAGTCCATAACAAAGCACAAACATAACAATACATCAAACCAAATCAATTCCAACACATCATCTCTCATCTATACTCCTCTCCACTCTCAGAATCACCACTATACCATTTTTCTTTAGGCTTATAGTCAGGATAATGAGGATATTGAGGAAATAATACTCCTGGATCACCTCTAATCAGGCCCTCCTGAGCTGGGTATAATTTCTCCTCAAAGTCACTCTTTCTCCTATTATACCTATTTGTATGCTCAGCAAAATATTTTAGATTTTCAACTTTATCAGCGGTAAAGTGGATATGAGTCATCATCTTCTGTAATAACTGCTATTGAGTCTCAGTTGACTCACGTCGAGATGTAGAAGCACTTGAAGTAGATGGTCTTGATGAAGATGCAGTAGAGGTAGATGCAGCAGACGTCTCTAATC
>NW_018252180.1:30045-31139 GCF_001263595.1 Phalaenopsis equestris | reverse complement strand
ACTCCAGCCTGCTCGCATAAAGAAAATATCAAGGAAGCAAATCCCATACCTGCAGTAGTAGCAGCAGCAGCTGAACTGATGATAGTGTAATAGATCAAAGCCCCTATGTTGATGGGCTTTCCCTCTTGAATACAATAATTTAATGTAGCTCTCTCTCTGGTCACATCACTGAGATGATTTGTAGGAAGCAGACAAGCAGATTTAAAATAGTGTCAAGCCTTTGATGGTGCACACAACTTTGACATTAGAACATTTACTCTCCTCTCATTTGTAATCTTCCAAAGTCCTCTTCCAATAGTCAAATAAGATATGATCTTGTTCAAATTTGCTTCCATAGGACTATAATTAGCATAAAAACACAACTTCTCCGGTGGTTAATGGTAAAATAAGTTGATTACCTCTGAGTAAAAGGTACCAACTTCCCTCGAACCATAACTCGATTGTCCTCAGCCTCTGGGAGATTTGCAGACAACTCTCTTACAACAGAACTTATAGCGCTAGCTGAGAAACAACAGAAGTGTTCCCACTATTGGTGGACTATCAGGTCTTCCACTTCTCCTTCTGGACTCTTAAAACATCGCTCCTGAATTAATTTTCATGACTGTAGAGCGTCACTATATCGACCATGAGCTTTTGAACTAACAAATTTGCTCGAATCAAATGGGATCTTTCCTTTGCTCCTTTTTATTCTTGGTGACATTCTAAAAATTTGATAAATTCCAAAAATAACTTTAAAAATCATGTTTAAATCACTAAACTAAACTTCCAAAAGCACTAACTAAACTTCCCATGCAATTTCCATAGATTTTTCTTCACTTTTCACTATGAATAGTAAATTTTCAAAATCTTCCAAATGTGCTTAAAATATATGGTGAAAACCCAAATTTTGTGCATAGAAGTAAAGCTCTTATCTCAAAGAACTTGGATCTAGTAAATCTCACTTGATTTCACCAAGAAATCTCCAAATTTCACTTGCCCTAGCCCTCAAAAGCACTAAAAACAAAATGGCATTTTTTGACAAAAAATGCACTTTTAACTGTTCGCGAACCAGTTTTCGTGAACTGGCGCTTAAGAGCGGTTAAGTGGCGCGTAGG
>NW_018252180.1:27784-28860 GCF_001263595.1 Phalaenopsis equestris | reverse complement strand
AGTGCACATTTTTGCACCAGTCAACTTAACATCCAAATTTTCATTCTAACATGTCTAAGTCACTAAATAAAATCTAAAAATCATTTCTAGCACCTAATAAACTCAAAAATACTACCCCAAATTTCTTAATAAGACTCAAAACAACAATCAAAGCAAAAACACACAGATAACTATGGGTTTCCTTTGACAAAGCGCTTGGTTTTACGTCGTCAGCCAGACGTAACCAGTGCTCATTCTGGTTGACCCAACATCATTCCGTCATTATATTTATGCTAATCCCCTATATAATAAGGTTTCAGTCTATCTCCATTCACTATAAAAATTTTCTCAGAATGAGGATCTTTAATATCCTGATTTTTATTATCCACAACATCGTAATGATAAATTTTTATCACAAAAAATGGGCCCATCCACCCGGACTTAATTTTTCTTGGAAATAATCTTGACCTTGCATTATATAGCAAAACTTGTTGTCCTGGCTGAAAATTTTTAGTAAGAATCTTTCGATCATGCCACATTTTCATCTTTTCTTTATAAATCTTAGCACTCTCATAAGATTCATTCCTTATCTCTTCAAGCTCATTTAATTGTAACAATCTTTTCTCACCAGCATCTTTTAAATTATAATTGAACTCTTTAATAGCCCGATATGCTTTATGCTCAAGTTCAACTTGTAAGTGACAAGCATTTCCCAAATATATATGGGGACATTCCTATAGGAGTTTTGTATGCATTCCTATAAGCCCACAAAGCATAGTCAAGTTTGACTGACAAATCCATTTTTGTTGGACTCATAGATTTTTTATAATTCTTTTAATTTCTCGATTGGATAATTCAGCCAAACCACTTGTTTGAGGATGATAAGCAGTAACAATCCTTTGATTTATATGATATTTCTTTAATAACTTTTCCATAATGACATTTCTGAAATAACTTCCCACATTAGTAAGGATAACTCTCAGCATCCCAAATCTACATAATATGTTCGTTTTAAAAAATTTTGCAACACTTTGAGCATCACATCGAGGTAAAACAACAACTTCTATCCATTTGGATACATAGTCTACTGCTAACAA
>NW_018252180.1:25218-27471 GCF_001263595.1 Phalaenopsis equestris | reverse complement strand
GGCTTTGGTCCCTTGATACTTTTGGGAGACTCATGTAGGTGGTCCCCTAAACCTACTAGCCCTAGGCTAGGGTTTAGCTAAGACCACTACATAGAGGATCCAAAATGGGGTTTCCATTGATCCATGGCTTATTGATGGTGGTTGGTGCTCCAATTCTACCAAAATGCCCAACCTAGCCTTCTTGCCCCTAAACTCCCCCAAATTACCTAGATACCCTTGGGACCCTAAATTTTGCCAAAATTCTCAAATTTACCCAAAATACCCAAGTTAGTTTAAAAATCATTTCAAACACCTTTAAAACACCCAAACTACCCAAAATCACCAAAATTAGCCAAATTACCAAAATACCCCTCCTTACCCCAAAATTCCAAAAATTCTAAAAAATCCCAAAAATTCCCAAAACCTCATAAATATTCCCAATTTCATTTTCCTGAACTGACACATGACCCAATTTGGCCAATTTGACCAACTTTGACTAAAAGCATCAAATTGCCTTTTAAAGGCCCATATTTTCCCCAAATCACTCCAAATGTTTATCAAATTGGTCTCAATTTACCCCAATTTCAATTCTAAACTCAAATACACTCTTGATGTGACCAATATAGACCAAATACAAGCCCAATTGGTCTATCATTTGAACCCAATTTTGATTTAGATCAAAAAGCCCCAATTTTGGTCCCATGATTTGGTTCCACCAAATTGAACCCATGGCCTACTCAATTTGCCACAATTTGTGTTGAAAAACCTTAATAACATCCTCATACATCAAACTTAACCT
Source organism: Phalaenopsis equestris (assembly GCF_001263595.1). Classification (NCBI taxonomy): domain Eukaryota; kingdom Viridiplantae; phylum Streptophyta; class Magnoliopsida; order Asparagales; family Orchidaceae; genus Phalaenopsis; species Phalaenopsis equestris. The sequence continues at coordinate 26,693 of NW_018252180.1, read as the reverse complement.
TCAAGTGGCCTTGGGGAGACCTCAAATTCATTTAATTTCAACTTAAGTCCAAAAAGCCCCACATTTACCCCGAATTGACCATATCTCAAAATCTCACCAAATTGAGGGCCTTAACCCCAAAATTTCCACTCCATCCCTGCATGAACCCAAAAATTTCCACTCCATCCCTGCATGAAAAGTATTCAAAACACCTCCCTTGATCCTTTGAACCATTTATTTTGGACTTAGCCTAATTCTAACCCAACCTAGACCCATGTCTAGCCCAACATACCCAAAATTGACTAAATTCCAAAAATCCCTCAAATTGACCTACCAATTGAACTCAAAATCACTTCAAACCTTCACCAAAAATCTTCATAACAATCCTATACACAATGTTGATCAATCAATTGGGTCAATTGACATGGCTAACCTAGCCCAAACCCAAAATTTGATCACTTGAACCCACATTGAACCTATGCATTAAAGATGGCCTAACTATCCCAAAGTCATCAAATTAACTCCACCTCAACCGTGGGTTAAACCCTAAGACTGAGCCAAATCCCATCTAACCACCTAAACTAATCCATGAACCAAAGGATATTTCCAAAAATGCACATGCTTAAGATACCTTTACCAAAACTAAACCTCATTGCATTAAGTTGCTTTGACAGATTCCCCTGGATGCCCTGAGCACCTAGCTACCTCCCGCTGCCAAGGCCGGCTAGCCTAGTCACAAGAGAAGCTCAAAACTGAGAGTCACCCCCATGGAAATTCACCCAAATCAGACCTAGAGGCCAGCTCATCTAAACCAAATTGTAGAACTCCTCTGCCCTCCACTTAAGCACCACAATGCACCCAAACATTTGCCCTGAGAGCCACCCCATGGCCATTTTTATAAAAACTCACCTTCATGGCCATGGGAGGTGTGCTAAATTTTTCTCAGAGAAAGCTTCCCAAATCACTCACAGAGCTTCTTTGAGACCTCCACAGCCCATTCCAATCACTCCATTGCCTTGATTCCCCCTGTGTAACCCTACTTTTTGAGCTTAAAAATTAGGGCAAAAACAGGATATCCCTAAAAACTCCACCAAACTTCAATTTCTTGTGCCCACACCTTCACAACATCAAGAGAAGACAAAGCCCTATCAAATTACTGTCTGAAATAGCCTCTACAATAGCTTTAAACCAACACACAAAATCAGTCTTGATCAAAATCCTACTTAGCCTTTACACCAAGACTAGAGGCTCAATCTCTAGCCTCCTTGGATTCCAAAGAATGTGCCAAGACCCTCTAATTGAAGCTTCACTTCTTAGAGCCAAGGTATAGAACTTCTCTTATTCCCAAGCCTATTTGAACTCTTCATTTTTTTTTGAATTGATTTCTTGGCATCATAACCGTATGGATATGTTCCTCTAGTCTAGACGAGCATTTTAAGAAAAAATTCACTTAGTTTGGTTAAGAAATGAGAGAGATCTTAAGGCTAGAAGATGGA
>NW_018252180.1:23399-25167 GCF_001263595.1 Phalaenopsis equestris | reverse complement strand
CCAGACAACACTTCATAACAGAAATCATGGGTCGAGTCAGCGCTGAGGTGGACGGCGGTGTCAAATGGGAGCGCGTCGTGTGGAGCTTCGGAGCTGCCGTAGGTTGAGGTGGCGCCGCGCATTTAAATGAATAAATAGGGGTTTAATTAATTCATAAAATGACCCCTAACTTAAAAAATTCATATCTTTGTGTATAAAACTAACAAAAATAAAATAAAAATACCCTCTTGCTCAGTGAATAGAGGAAAACAATGTGGAAATAATTTTAAGTCCATGTGATGTATATTTTATTTTTAATTAATTAAATACTGATTTAAACCTTTTGATTCTCCATGCATATAGCCATTTCATTATAGCTTGGAATTTTAGCATGTTGTTGCCTCTGTCTTAGGGAACATTCCCTGATTTCTCCAAAGTTAAAGGACGTCCCTAGATAGAGAATCACATTTTTCAAGTTTGTAGATAGAGAATCAAATTTTTCAAGTTTGTGTGCATTATTTGCTTAAAATAATCATGGAAATTAGCATTTTTCTTTGAAAAATCTAAGAAAATTTTCAAAGGTTTATGATGATTATAGAGACTTTGGGAAAATTTTTCATAAGCCAAGTCATTCAAAATACACCTAATCTTTACAAATCCTAAATCACTAAGATAATTAATTTTGAAAAATATAAATAACAAAATGACTTGATTTTTCATCTCCACTATTTTCTAGGATCCAAATGACTCACCATAAAAATTCCAAATTATTTTGAGTTCATTTGGTAACTTAAGTTGATTTTTAAAGATAAATAACATTTTTGGCACTAAAATGATTTTTAAAAATCAAAATATAACCTAAATTATTATAAAACTTAGTTTTTTGAGTTTTTTGTGATCAAGGGTATTTTTTAAAAATAAATTGATATTTAAAATAAAAGCTTAATTTTTAAAGTATTTTTAAATATTTAAATAATTAAAAATCCATAAAAATCACAAAAATAATAAAATTCTTGAAAAAATTCTAAATTGTTTTCTAGGCATTTATGAACAATTGGAATATTTTTCCTAACTTTCTAAATGAAGATATTGAATTTTAATGCTTAAAATAATTTTTAAAAAGCAATTTCAAAGCTTAAAAATAATTTTTAAAGGCTAAAATGAGTTTTCACTAAAAATAATTTCAATAAATCAAATAAAATTTACAAAAATATAAATCTTCTATTCTCAGTTCTCTGACCTTAGAAGGATTTTTCAAAAATATAAAACTTAATTTTCTCTATTTAAAACATTTTATAATTAATAAATACCCTAGAAATTAAAATAATTTTTGAAATTCAATTAAAATTTAAAAAATCATGAAATTTGGTCCAAAGGCTTCTCTAGTCTAGGTCTACCGCCAGTAAACATTTCAAGGGATTAGAATTTACCTTGAATAAGTTAGGAATTTCTATTTAAAAAATCCTATTTTTACATGAGAATAATTATATAAAATAAAATAAATTCTGGAAAATCACATTTTCTCCTCTGATGTCTTAATTGACCCATGAATGAAGTAGGAGAAAAATTTCAAAGTCATTTGAATTAAATTTGATGAATTATGAAGTGATAGAGCCTTAGGGGCAAATGTGTAATTTTGGAAATTTAGCCTTAATTAAAAATTAGGCTTAATTCAATGAGGAAAAATGGGTAACCTCTGATATTAATCAATTTAATTGATGTTTGAAACACAAAGGGGTTAATTGATAGAAACCAATCTCACTTTCTTAATTAAGATTAATAAATTTCT
>NW_018252180.1:20315-22184 GCF_001263595.1 Phalaenopsis equestris | reverse complement strand
TCGTTTAAACTATGAAAATATGGGGTTAGTTTGATTTCATATTTTTCTAAAACTATATATATATATATATATGTCCTTCTGAAGCGGACGACGGGATTTCGATTCCGGTGTCCGACAGCTTCTTACGGGCAACTCTCCAACCAAAAATAGTGCCGACTAGATGATATAAATGGTCCCATGAATCAAACATTAAATAGTTCAACTTCTAGCATATAATTGAGGGGCATCTCATTTCTTCTAGAAATATTGCCTACTCTTTGACATATATGACAAGTTTTGATATAAGCATTAACATCTCTAAAAATTCTAGGCCAATAAAATCTAGATTGTAGAATTTTGTATGTTGTTTTATCAACACCAAAAGGTCCCCCAAAATCAGAATTATGACATTTTTGGATAATTTCATAAGTTTCTTCTAATGGTATACATCTTCGAATGATCAGATTCTTTCCTTGTTTATATAAATAAGGGTCATCCCAGAAATAAGTCTTAGCTTCAGAAATAAATTTCCTCATTTGTTGGTATGTCATTTCATAGGGTTTAGAATCACTAATACTACAGTTCACAATGTCGGCATACCACGGAACACGCCACTCATTTACAGTGAACAATTTTTCATCTAGAAAATTTTCATTAATTTCTTTTTCAAAATAGAGTGGTTCTTCTAATTCAAACCTGGACAATTGATCAGCAATTTGATTTTCAGTTCCCTTCCGATCTACTATTTCAAAATCAAATTCTTATAAAAGAAGAATTCATCTTATAAGTCTCAGTTTAGTATCCTTCTTTTCATTAAGTACTTAATAGCAGAATGATTTGTATGCACTGTACAATGAGTTCCAATCAAATATGATCTAAATTTTGGTAAATATTGTTTTCTCTTGATCTTTAGGAGATATTTGAATTTGGTGATAACCGGTATATCCATCCAAAAAATAAAAGTATTTATGCCAGTTAGTCTATCCAGCATTTGATCTAGATAAAGTAGTGGAAAATGATCTTTCTTAGTGACAAGATTTAATTTTCTATAATCAATGCATATTCGCCACCATTTAACTTGTCTAGTAGGTATTAACTCATTATGCTCATTCACAGTTATAGTTACTCCTCTTTTCTTAGGAACACAGTGAATTGGACTAACCCATGCACTATCTGAAATAGGGTAGATAATTCCAGCATCTAACCACTTTAAAATTTATTTCTTAACAACCTCTTTCATAACAAGATTTAATCTCCTTTGTGGATCAGCCCTGGATTTGCAATTTTCTTCTAGATTAATTCTAGGCATACAAATTGAAGGACTAATTCCTTTAATATCAACAAATGTCTATCTGAAGGCTTTCTTAAAATTTTTCAAAATTTTCATCAGCTTTTCTTCTTCTTCCTTTGTTAACATTGAGGAAATTATAACAGGTAAAGTAGAGAAATCTCCTTAAAAGGCATATTTTAAATGTTCAGAAAGTAATTTCAACTCAAGTTCTGGAGGTTTTTCAATAGATGGAAAAAATGATTTATCTTTGTCTATCGTGTCCAAAATTTGAAAACTTTCTTGAACAAAACTTGAATCTTCCTTAAAAAGGTTTACACATTGATCTAATTCCTCTTCTTGATCGTGTTCCAAATCTTTTTCTTTAGATTTTTCTTCATAAGTAGTCTTGAAATGGCATTCGTTAAGATATCTTATAACATCCATTCCATAACATTCATTATCTTTACCTTTTGCAGGGTATTTCATTGATTTTAAATGTTAAAAGTAACAGTTTAATCATTGATGCGCATTGTTAATTCCCCTTTCTGTATATCTATCATTGCTCTTCCTGTGGCTAGGAAAGGTCTCCCCAAAATGATAGGTATCTCTTTATCTTCCTT
>NW_018252180.1:15463-19393 GCF_001263595.1 Phalaenopsis equestris | reverse complement strand
TCTTCAATCATGAAAATTGGTTGAGAAAAGTTCATTCCAAATTGGTCTAACTTCCTTGAAATTGCAGTAACTTGATTTGCTAACATAGTAAATCCATCAGTTTCTTGATCATTGGCTACTTTCTGTGGATTCACCCTCTCAGAAGGCCATTGAAAATTATTGGTAGTCATCTTTTCAATTAAAGAATAAGCGATATGAAATGGTTTTGACATCAATGAACCACAACAGCGGCATCGATAATAGATCTAAGAGAACCAATTAATCCATTATAAAAGGTTTGAATTATTAATTAATCTGGTATAGCATGATTTTGACACTTTCTTAAGAGTTCTTTAAATCGTTCTCATGCTTCATAAATAGATTCCCCTTCAAATTGATTAAAAGATGTAATATCATTTCTAAGCTTCACAGTTTCTTATGGTGGAAAATATTTAGCAAGGAATTTTTGTGCTAAGTCACTCCAAGTTCTGATAGATCCGGGTGCTAATAAATTCAACCACATGTTAGCTTTATCCCTCAGTGAGAAAGGAAATAACCTAAGTCTTATGACATCAACTGAAAAATGTAGCGCACAATTCTAGATTAAATGTAGCACACAATTCTAGAAAATTGGTAAGATGTAAATTTGGAACTTCGGTGATTCCCTAAACTGATTATTTGATACCATTTGGATAATACCAGGTTTAAGCTCAATTGAATTAGCCACTAAAGTAGGTTTTTGAACACTACAAGGAAGTTCATCTACAGTAGGGTTGGTATAATCTCTTAAAGGTCTAAACTCTTGATGAATTTAAGCATTTTGATTATTTTGGTTTGCAATTTTTGTAATTTTTTTTGTATTTTTCAAGATTTTTAATTTTTTTGGATTTTTTTGATTTTTCTAATAGTTCTTTCTAATTCAAAATTGTAGGGTAGTAGTCTTTTAGAACCTGAACTACGCATACACTAACATAAAACATAAAATAAAATAAAATAAAATAAAATAAAACATACAAAATAAGATACAATATTTAAAGTTTAAATAATACTTTCTAAAAATATAAATTTACTTAGTTTTCTTCCCCGACAACGGCGCCATAAACTTGATCCCAACTTAATAGTTATGCACAATATAGCAATAATTCTAACGGTATTCTTTAGTTATATATCCTTATTTTGCAACAAAACCCAAAACTTGCTCCTAAAAAAAAATAAGAAAATATAAGACTTTTTGATTAAGACTTGAATATCGAACCCCAGGGAAGATTATGCATTTTGCACATTTTAGAAAGTTTTTCTATTTTTAAAAAAATAATTACTTAAACTAAAAATGATTTTGGCAGGAACTTAAAATTTAAATATTTTTGGTACTTTTGATATTTTAACGAAACAGTAACAACTTAAAAAGATAACTAAGTTTTTGTAAGAAAAAGTATTTAATATGAAAATATCTTTCTTCTTATCATGAATCAGTAATAAGTATATGAATTCTATTGTGGAAGTATGCAAATTGTGTTGTGCCAAATACCTTACTAGAGATGCTATAAAGAACATTGACTAATTTAAAGTTTGAATAGTTTTGAAGACCGGCTAGGCAAGGAAGATACTAGCTCTCACTCTAGAAATCCCTCGACTCCCTCCACCTGGGGGCTAACATTCTCGTATTATAACCTAAAACAATAAACCAAGTTGGGGGCTTTAACCTGTCATGTTAAAGTCCTCTAACTCTACACCCATCAATGAATATTTTCCTATTTATTTGCACCTAATCATATAAACTACATTCTCATTCATACAACCTCATATGATTCTTTCCAATTGTTGACTAAGACAATACAGTCCGGTTCTTACATGTTCTCACAACAAATTTTAACATCTGTGAATATTTCATTTCACAGTCGTATAAATGAGTACCTGATAAATCAAAATAATATATTATTTTAAGTATATAGTTTTGCTTATTTTTTGTGATATTTCACTTTAAAGAATGGTATTTTCATGTTTTTTGTTGCAGGTATATCAATTTAGGCATTTGGAGAAAAAGTAGCAAAAAGGACGAAATTTGGAGCCCAAACAGCGTAGTTTAGAATTCTGGCGCATGATGCGTCGAAGTGGCGCGAAATGCATCAGATCGGCGCCAGATGTGCAAAAACCCATAACAGTGTGGTCTTCAGTAAATTGGCGCATGATGCACCAGATTGGCGACATATGTGCCATTTGACAAAGAATTGGCGCATGAAGCGCCAGATTTGGAGCCAGATGCACTAGGGATGGCTTTTTACGAATTAAGAGGTTCGAGACAAATTTTGCTTAAATTTTTAAAGGGACACTTGTTCTAAACACCCCTTGGAGTAATTCAATGCATCTAAACACTGTTTCTAGAAGATTAGTCAAATCTGGACGCTTTATGAAGAGTTTTTGGATGCACCTATTGGATAACTGACCTAGGCTTTATTTAGGGTCGAAATTTGATTAGAACCCCCCCCCCCCTCATACCATTTCGAATTTTTTCACTCATTTTTGTTTTCCTCTTCACACGCCTACGTTCCACACCATTTCGCAGCATTATTTAGTTATTGTTTTTATAGTTTTAAGTTTTTGTGGTGAGTTTAAGTGTGAATTCTTCTCTAAGATGTGTTGGATATGAAGAGAAGTGAGAGATTTCTTCTTCCTACATTTCTTAAGTGAGACTACAAATGATTTGCTTTGAGAAAGAGTTTCAGATAAGTGTTGTTTGTTTATTATTGTTGTATGAACTTTCTTTTATATATGAAATTTGTGTTTTGTTGTATCTTTCTCATGAAGTCTGAGTAGTTTTTTTTTATCTTACTCGCTACTCTGAGATATGGTGAAATGAAGAGATAATTTAGATGTGCCAATGTTAAAATTTAAAATAAATTATGATGTTTTTCAACTCCACTCTTAATTAATTTTTTGATATGGCCAATTGAATTGTTAAAATATATTGTGAAACATATGATCTGGGAAATGGAGTATGATTTTTACAACAGAGTGAGAATCACATTTAAGTCCATGAAGAAGTATTTTGTTCATGGAATTAAGTGCAAATAAATAAGAAAATATACCTTGTTCGGTGTAGAATTGGAGATTTCTAGGGTGACTAACTAAAAACCCCAATTCGATCTTAGTGTTTAAAAACTAAAGCGAGAGTTAGTCTTCAGAGGAAGGGAAGTGAAAAGAGGGAAGAGAAAGCTCTGGAGTGGGAGCTAGTATCCTCCTAGCCTAACTACGGATTCAGGGATTAAACCTATGATTAGCCAATAATTTTCTGTAACACTAAATCAGGGTAGAGAATTAAAATTGCTCCTATTTGGCACAATACATATTTAAACCATTTATCTCATCTCATTTCACCAAAAACTCATTGTAGTGGGAAAGATACTTTTTCATATTAGAAAGCTTCATCACATAAACATAGTTTAGTAGTTATTAATTTTAAACCCTGCTTTTAAATTATGCTAGTAGTAAATAATTTAGCTTTGATAGTATCTTAAACATTTGAAATTAGTGATAGTAATTTCGTTTGATTTCTATGAATTTCCTAGTTATTTATCAATTTAAATTTAAACCTTTCTCATGGGATTGATATATGGGACTTAAAAAGAAAGTCTAATATTACTTGATAACGATGCGTATACTTGTGTAGAATCCCAACATAAAAAGTTTAAATTTCTTATTCATAAAATAACGCATCAAGTTTTTGGCATCAATGTAAAGCAGAGTCAACTATATTTTTTACATAACTATATTCTCGGGATCATGTGGCGTGAAGGAGAATTAAGGAGAGAGAGAGAAAGTCAAGGGCTTCGAGATTTTCTTCAAGGATTGTAAGAGGAGAGGGAAGGTGAGAGATTTCTTCTTCATCACACTTCTAAGAGAGAATTGAGAGTGCTTGTAAAGAGAGAAAGGCTTGGAGAGAACTTCTAGGAG
>NW_018252180.1:0-15374 GCF_001263595.1 Phalaenopsis equestris | reverse complement strand
TTCTCATGAATTCTGAGTAGTCTTCTTTTTCTTTCTCCTTACTTTGAGATATGATTTTGTGAAGAATTGATTTTATTTTATATGGTTTTAAATGTCAATAATTTGTGATGATTTGAACTACGATCTTCATTTACTTTTTGATCTGGACAATTGAAATGTTAAAATATGTTGAGAAACATATGCTCCGAAAGGGCTATGATTTCTACTACAGAAGGAGAATCACATTTGATTTCTTGGGAGAGTATTTCATCCAAGAAATTGGGTGCAAAAAAATAGGGAAATATACTTTGTTGGATGTAGAAGTAGGGATTTTAAGGTGCATTAAAATCCCCAAATGTGGTTCAATTTATTGAAAACTGATGCGAGATTGTTAGCCCTTAGGGAAGGGAGTCGTGGGAGCTCTAGAGTGGCAACAAGTTTCCTCTCAGCCTAACCACGTAATTAGGGACCAAACTCTGGATTAGTCAATGTTCTTTATGAACTCGAAATAGGGTACAGAATAGGATTGCTCCAATTTAGCACAAAATAGTTTTTATATATATTTTCAAATGATTTTAATTTCTTCACAAACCATATAGTCATTGTAAAGGGGAAGGATGCTCTCACTTTTTGTCATAACATCTTAGTTTTAATTTTTGTAATTTTACTTTTGAAAGTTTAGCATTTAATTTAGTTAACAATGTCTTTCAACTACACTTTATTTAGCATTCAACTTTTACTTAATATTCAAGCTTTGCACTTTACTTTTTTGTAATTTTTAAAATAGTACTTCACATTATAATCTTAGGAACTTATTTATAGGCATGTCCAACTTCCTTGTGGGATTCATATCTTGGACTTTATTAGAGCCCTTTATTACTTGGGTGATACGTATACTTGCGTTATTTTTAAAGGGGATTGGACAGTTTAAAGATTATTAAAAGATAAATCTATTTTAATTGAAGTTATTTTTTTGGGATTAATTGCATATTTGCTATTGTATCTGCCGTGTGTTTTTTGTAATATTAAAAAATATTTGCAAAATTAACACACTAAATCCACCCGTATCAGTACCCCAAAGGACAAGTCCAAAGTCATTAAGAATTTTAATGCCTAGATTTAAAATAGGGCCTAAAGTGTTTGAAAGTGACCATCAATTAATTATGTCCATTTTTTTTAATCCCAATTAAGACAATTCTTACATATCAAACCTAGTTCACTATTAGGACCTCTTAATTTTAATATTTTCTTTTAAAGTAAATTTATAATAATTAAATATTAAATAAAATGAAGTCCTAATTCTCATTAATATCAAAATTAACATCTAATCATCAATTAGTGGGGTTTAAATGAGTGAATTATTATCTTCATAACTTAAGCCCAATACCTTAAGATCATCTTAATTGATCATCTTAATTGAATTATCTCAATTATCTCCCAAATCATGATAATAATCAAAATTACAATTTTACCCTTATCATGAAGTGGATGGTAAATTGGTTTCTACCTCTTAGCTCTTCATGTTTCAAACACCCAAGAGATTTTATTATAATCAACATTACCCTTTTACCTTTTGATTAATCCTAAACTTTAATTGAGGTATTAATATCCGAAAATTAACATTTTGCCCCAAGGGCTCCCTGTCTAATAACTTATCAAACAAAACTCAGGTGACCTTGAAATTTACATGGAGACTCAATCATGAGTTAATTAAAATATCAGAGGGGAAGATGTGGTCTTTTAGATTTTTTAATTAATTTATATAATTATTTTAATTAAAAAATAAGATTTTTCAATATTAATTTATTTAATTAATCAAAATAAGTTTTTTTGGTCATAAGAGAATTATTAGAGGTTCATCTAGGTCCGAGGAACAATTGGACAAAATTTGATGTTTTTTTATTTTTAATTATTATAATTATTTATTGATTTTAATGATTCAATTAAATAGAAAATGTGTTTTTGTTTTAATTACAAAAAAAATTTTTTATATTTTTATTAAATCCCTATAAGTTCAAGGAACTTAGAGAAACAAATTTCATAGTTTTATAATTTATATTTTATTTATTAAAATTATTTTAATGAAAAAATAAGGAAAATACATTTTATGCCTTTAAAATTCATAATTAATTTATAAAAATTAAGAAAAATATTCTAATGATCCTAAGTCATCATGAAACAATTAGGCACACTTTAGACCATTTTCATGTTTTTGCAATTTTTAATTATTTTTAATTTAACATATAACTTAAAAATAAAGTATTTTCTCAAAAATAATTTTTATTTTTTGTAAGTGACCCTCATCACAAGGAACTCAGAAAACCACTTTTCATAATTTTTTTATAATATTTAATTTAATATAATTGTTTTTGTACAAAAAATATTTTTTTTTTTTGAAAATATACTTTAGTACTTAAACATAATCAAACAAATTTCAAATTTTTACAGTGACTGAACATGATTTTTTTAAATAATGTGGAATTGATTTTATTAATGTTTGAATAATATTTATTTTAAATAAATTAATATAAGATATAAGCATTTAACTAACTATAGAATTACACAAAAATTATCCAAACCATCCTGACATTTTTCCTAAGCCTCTCTAACCATAGGGAACTTACTAAAATTCATCCTATAATTTTTCAAGTGATATTTTAATTCATGTAATTATTTTAAGCCAGAATATCCATCCAAGCTTGGAAATTAGGGTTACATGCATAGAGATGCTCTCTGACCTTGGAAAAAATTAGAGAATATCCCCTCTGTTATGATAAATGAACCCCCAAAGTTTCAAGCTTTGACGAATAATATTTAATCAATTAAAATTAAAACACCTCAAGGACTATTTAATTAATTAAAAATCAGAGAATTTTTTTGTCCACATTATTTTCCTCTGTTCACTAATCAAGTTGGTATTTTTATTTTATTTTTATACTTTTTCTATGCAAGAATATGAATTTTTGAAGTTTTGACATTTATTTGAATCAATAAATCTTATTTTTCTACTTAACCCAGTTAGCAGTTAGCGGCCACATAATCCTCGTACGAGTCAAGCTTTCCATGTGGCGCTCTCTAATTTGGCATCACCAGCCACCTTAGGGCCACGTGTCTCGCGGTTCACATACCATATCCTCATCCGGCTTGATCTCGTCCTACCATGCGATAGACGTGCAATCGAACGGCTCATGCTCATTGTCGCCAACTGACCTAACCTGTAAGCCATTCAACTTCAAACCACAAGTTCTCTCTCGATACTCAATTAAATAACATGGGATTTATTCCTACACCTTCATCTACTCAAGAAGAACACATCTATACGGTTACAATGCTTCGGGGACCACTACTCAAGACGAACACATCTATACAGTTACAATGCTTCGGGGACCACAAACTCTTTGAGCTTCTTAGCCTGAAGTAACTCCTTGATTAAGCTATAGATGTGCTTGCACTCCTCTGTATCGTGGCCAAAATCTTTATGGTACTTACAAAACTTGTTGGTGTTTTAGAGGAAGGCTTTGGGTTTCAACGATGGGTCCTTTTGGATGTAATCCTTGTCTTAAATAACTTCCAACAATTTTTTTCATTAAGACTTTTAATTGTGTGGGTCTCGGACTTCCTTGATCGCCAGTTGAGTGATCATTTGTTCGATTGCATCTTCATGTGTTTCGTTTTAGCTTCCTTATTCATATGGGATGTCTGGTTTCTTTCATGCTTAAGATGAGGGCCATTCTTCTCCCTTTATCTGTCATCTATTAAGCCTTTCTTACCAAATTGTTAGTCAGAAATTTTATTTTTGGAGATAGGCAAGTTTACATATTTTTATGTTGTGATGTGGTAGTTGGTCATCTCTAACTGTTCGCCAATGTTTTGGGTTTCTGCAACCCAAGGAAATATTTAAACTAAGGGCTCTTTAGCCCTTGTGCCAGCGTGACCTTTGCAATAGCCGACTTCAGATTACATACTTCAAGCATCACCTTCTAAAAACCATATAACGTACGCTTGTAAGCTCTTGTTTAGTCCTTGCTTTACATGCCTTAAGGATTTTGAATCCTTATAGTGATTTTGGCCACAACAAACTACACTATAAATAACTTTTTAAAAACTTTGAAGGAGTTAATAATCCCGACAGGGAGTCTGTTGAACCAACTGAGAGATGAATCCTTGAGCATGGTGTAAAATAGTCAGCATTTTAATGCGTAAGAAACTTTGAGAAGGCATATAACTGACTTAAAGGGTGCAATATGATCGGTCGGATTGCTCCGACCCCTGTATGGTTCCAAAGGTGGAACAATGAATTTCTTAGGGGATTATGTATCAACAATCCATCGAGAGAATGCATTCTATGGTCAATGGTGCACTTCTCTTAGCCTCTCTTCTAGCCTATTCTTCGGCATGGATCCAACACTATCTTTGTACTGGAATTCCTCTACATATTCAACTTCTTGTGTTATTTAATTATATTGGGCCTTAGATGCTGGAGGATTAGGTTGTGGGAGCGGCTGCACCATCCCCTCAAGCACCACGTAGGACAGTTCTGCAATCTTACTCATCATCCGGTCTTTGAACTCCTGAATTCGTTGTTGCACGAGTTACCCGATGAACTCCATATTAGATGTTTCACCAATGTTAGTTCCTTCTATGGGGTGCGCTGCTCTTCTTGTTGAAGGCATGACTTCACCCTCACAACATATTTTAAGATGTTGAGTCTGAAAATGTCTTTTGGGTCACGCCCAAGGAATAGAACGTTGGTAGGATGAGAGTAATAAAGGGTAGTAAGAGAAAGAATGTGTAAGTAACAAATAATGCTAATTCTTTTGGAATAGCTTCAGTTGTCTTTTTTTATGGAAATGACCCTCCAAGTTATAGATCATAGGGAGGGTCTAGTAATTTACATGATTGTCCCTCTCTTAATGGGAACATTACATTATATTTATGATTCATTACACATTTACATACTTGTAACCGAATTTGACACTTTTTGACCCTAATAACCATTTTTGGCATCGTTCCATATTTGTAACAGCTTCTAGCACCGTTTCATATTTATAACAACACAATTAAGTCGTTTGACCATCACTCGATCGCCTATAATTGTTTGATCGACTGAATGATCCTCGGTCGACCTTTTGAAGTGGATTCATTGTGAAGACGCATTGTCCTTAGGAAGGGTTATTCATTACGCAAAGACTACATCATCATAATCTGGTAGGAAGACTATTTGGATGATAAATCTTCATAGAAGGTCAGGTGAGAGATCTGCTAAACAATCTTTGATCTTGTGAATGCCATTGTGTTACTTAAGTGCGTGGTATTCTTCGGTTTGGACATACGTTCATTCAGTTGGCTCAAGTTTCAACCGACTGAAATGGCATTAGAAGGCTCGATCCTTTGCTACATTGATTACGCGATCCGCTGAATCTCGTTAAGATTCGATCAGTCACATTTTTTATGTATAGATAGTATATAAATTATTTTAGATATTAAATTGTGAGAATGTAATTTAATTCATTATTATTATTTTAGATAATTTTTTTTCTTAAAAAAAATTATATGGCATCAAAACTTCAAGGAATATGATTTTAAATTAACTTGCATGCAATCTTTTATTTTTGAGCGAAACCTTTTTTGCACAACATATATAGTTAGAGAAATGCTATAAAACATTAGTGTCAATTAATTTAATTTGCAAAATTTTTAAAATTATTAATAAAATTCATTTACCTAAGCTTTATACTTCATAATTTAATATTTTAAAAAAATTAGGTTATACGTGGTACCGTCACCCCTTGAAATCTCATAGCCAACCATTGAATAAATTCCCAGGCTGCCCCTAAACGGTTCGGGCCACCAATGAGCGTCATTCCGAAAATGCCCGTGCCCATTACCCCCCGCAGAAATTGTATATAAACATTTTATTTATTTAATATCAGAGCTGTTTTATCGCCCGCTTTGCAGCCTCGCTCTCCATCCCCCCTTTCTCTCGTTCAATCTCGCCGCCGACCGCTCTACCCAAGTGATTTCGTGATACCATTGTGCCTTCCGAACTGCTCATTCATCCGATCCGAACATCTCCATTTGCTGGTTGAAACCCAAATCGCCGTCCAGACGGCGGCGAATGACAACGACTGCGACGCAACGTGGGAAGCCGCAGTCTGACCTTCTTCACCGTGTCTTCACTTCGGCGACCCTGAAGCCCTGGCGGAGACAGCCGCTGCTCCAGTTTGATATGGAAGCTGGAAAAAGAAGGCGGGTGACCCGGTCTCCGGCGCAAGGAAGACGGCTTGCGCTACCGCGGATCAGAGATCGGGTGATCGGAGACGACCACGGTAGCCTCAAGGAGCTCCGAGAGAAGCTGCTAGACCATCTCCGTGAGACTGCTAACAAGTTGAAAATTGAAATGCCCCTCATCGGTCCTGCGGTTCTAGCATCGGAGAAAGCCGGTCAGCCCAAGCTGGAGCCAGCTCCGTCCTCCACCGGCGGAGAGACCGGTAGGCCTTGGAATCTAAGGTTGAGAACAACCGCGAGGAGGACGTCGGCCGTGCCTGTACATTCGCCGGCAAAGAAGATGGAGAGGACGGTGTGTATTAGATCGGCGCGTTCCGAGAAGAAGAAGCGGAGAATCTCGATCTCGCTTTCGCGGGAGGAGATCGAAGAGGACCTCTTCGCGCTCACAGGATCCCGGCCACGACGCCGGCCAAAGAAACGGCCGAGGAACGTTCAGTGGAGGCTTGATGTTGGTTTCAGATCTCCTATTATGATTCCTCGCTTCTCTATTCCCCTTCCCCTTCTTTCATTAACTTTATTATTTTCCTATTATTTCCTGCAGACGCTTTTCCCAGGGCTTTGTCTGCCGGAGATCACGCCGGAGCTGTACAAAGTCCCCGAATAAGCTTTTCCCGGCGAGGTTAACCTCACTGCCTGTGACCATAATGCACTACTCTGCTTCTTATTAAACATGGGATTAGATTGATCGATGGCTGGTTCTTCTTTTTCGAATGTAACCGTAATTTTTTTGCTCTTTTATTAGACAAATGGAATTGGCAACAGAATCTTAGTGGAGATATCTTCAAAAATATATGTATTTTTCGTTTTCTGCATTTTTTTGGTATATTTCTTTGTTCTTTTATTCATCACAGTGGACTTGGAATGGAGTTTCGGATTAAAAAGCAGTAGAAGGAAGAGGTAAGACGTCAAGATCGTCACCGATTCGCCAGCTCCTTCTCAGAGCCAGAATTCATGTTCTATCTGAATATAAAGACATTGTTTTATTTAATTAAAAAATTTATCCTTTAATGAACTGATTTGATCTTGTATAAAGTGAATGATCTGGCGTTTTGGAAAACAATTTACATTTCAGAAAAGCTGGATTTTTTTTTGGGCTGTTTATTGATTTGTTGTTATAAATATCTATATTTAGTCGTTTGACAATTTATTTTTAATATCATTGTCATATTTTTTATTTTTTGTAACGTACTTTTAATAAATTAAAATTGCTATTGAGATCGTTAAAGGTTGATGCTCGAAATTTTGGAAATGATTGGGAATATATTTTTTGGCAGCCAACAGTTAAGGTTTTATTATTATTTTTTTATCAAGCGAGTTTAGTCAGAATTTACATGAAAGTTTACGTCTTGTGATGCGTATGCGAGTGAAGCCTACGATAAGTAGAAAAACCTCACAGTGAATGCCGCTACAGGAAGAAAGATCTTTTACCATCACAGCCTTTGGACAATTGCTTCTATTTATAAATTAAAAATAAAAAAAAACTTTATACTATTCAACATTTAAAAAAGATTTATTTCATGTTTCTTATAAATTTGATAAAGTAGCTCCCCCTGAATTTTGAAATATATTTAGAGTTTTATTTCATCTAATAATCCAAATGTGTTGATGTGCATTGGAAGGTCTATAGTAATATAGTAATTATTTAGTATCTTAGCGTTCTACAAAACTCCAGTACACATTTATATAATGAAAGAGAAGTGAGTAGGAGGCACATTGGCTTTTATGTAGAAAAATCTTGGAAAAGCAAAAATACCAAGTGGCCTAACCAAATTAAAACATTTCACTATGTAATTGTGAAAGCATAGATCCACACTTCTCCTATATTAGAAAAAATCTACTTAAAAAGTTGAACAATAATAGTTCATTAATAATAATTGTAATCAAGCTGCAATGAGTGCAGTTCATGACGATAACATACAATAAGGGTCGTAATCGATTATTATGGAGATAATAGTTAGTCATCAATGTTGTTGATGGTGGTTGTATTGTTAGCTTATCGTAGAGGCTCTAGTTGAAAGTCATGGTTGTAGCTAGTCAGGTGGGTCGTAGATTATGGTTCAGGAGCGTTGACTTCCCAGGGGTTGTAGTAGACAATTGTAGGAGTTGTGAGCAGCATAGACTATAAGTGGTCACATCGGTCTTAGTGGTGAGTTGTGATAATGCTCGTAGGCCGCAAAGACCAGAGTTGGGAGCTACATGAGTTGTAGGCCGCATAGGTCATAGTTGGACATAGATCATAGCAGGGAGCTGTAACAACATCCATAGGCCATAAAGGCCAGCGTTACATGTACTTTCATAATGTCCTTATAATCTTTCCCAAGAAAAAAAAGTTTACAAAAAAAAACGAAATAAAAGACACAACATCTCTCAATCATTCACATGAAAATCTCGAGAAGTTCTATTCAAGTATTTCTCTCTTTACAAGCACTCTCAATTCTCTCTTACAAGTGTAATGAAGAAGAAATCTCTCACCTTCCCTCTCCTCTTGCAATCCTTGAAGAAAATTTCTAAGCCATTGTCTTTCTCTGTCTCTCAAACTCTCTTGTTCGCCCCTTACATGCCACACTTACACACTCTCCAAAACCTCTTTTATTAAAGGCTACCTCCCCTACTCAAAATTCATGAGAATGATACTAAAAAACAAGGATTTCATATATAAAAACCAATTTTCAAAACAAAAGAAATAAAAGACACAACTTATCTCACAATCTTTCCCAAGCAAATCCCTAGAAGTCCTCTTCAAGCATTTCTCTCTCTACAATCACTCTCAATTTCTTATTAGAATTGTAATGAAGAAGAAATCTCTCACCTTCTCTCTCCTCTTACAGTCCTTGAAGAAAATCTCCAAGCCCTTTACTTTCTTTCTCTCTCTCTAACTCTCCTTGTTGCCCCTTCACGCCACACCAACTCTCACACACACATGCCAAAAAAACTCCTCTTCAAACCCTAGACTTCCCTCTCTTTAGAAAAGGCTACCTCCCTCCAAAAAGAAAACAAAATTCCCTCCAAAATTTTGTCAAAAAGTCAACCCTTTTGAATTCAGAGGACATGTCCATTGATCCAAGAGACATATCCCTTCATAAAAGAACCTTCCAATGTGTTTAGATGCATTGAATACTTTAAGGGGTTCTTAGAACAAGTGTCCCTTTGAAAATTTACATAAAATTTTTCTTGAACTTCCTTAATCCGCAAAAAGTTGTGCCTGGCGCATATGACTCCAAATCTGGCACATCATGAGCCAACGTTCTATCAAATTGCCCATTTGGCGCCAACCTGGTGCATCATGCACTGATTTGCTGAAGACCGTGCTATTCTAGGTCTTGGCGCATTTGGCGCCAATCCAGCGCATCTAGTGCCAATCCGACACATCTGGCGCCAGAATTAAAAAATTTGTTGTTTTGGCTCCAATATTTGTCCTTTTTGCTACTTTTGCTCCAAATGCCTAAAATTGATATACCTTCAACAAAAAAAATGAAAATACCCCTCTTTAAAGTGCAATGTCAGAAAAATAAGCATAAAATATATACTTAAAACTACATATTTTTTTGGTGTATCAAAATCCCTCAAACTTAAATGTTACTTGTCCTCAAGTGACACTTTTACTACATAAAAGCATATGACTTAGGGTAGAGACTAACTTATAACTTCTATGCTTTACTTTAATAAATAAAATAGTAAAATTTAAGGAAAACCTTTATAAACTTAGATGAAATTTTAAGATTTCTGAATCTCTATATATTTCAAGAAGAATTGCAATTTCTCATATCAAGGATAATTAGAATATTCATACAAAAAAAGAACTTCATGAAAACTTTACTAATAATGTTACTAATAATCCAATATAAGTTTAGAAAATTTAATAAAGCTTTTTTCCTTTGGTTGATTCAACTGAAGCCAATTTTTTGTTAGGTATTTCCTCAAGCTTCTCCTCACTTATGTTTCTATTTGTATTTTTTTTCTTTCTTTTTATTTTATGGTCTTTTCAATCCTTTTGTTTCTTGTTCTTTTTTAAGTGATGATTACTATATCTGGATAGCCTTTAGCAATTTTTAATTTCACTATCCTCTTATTATAGTTTAAACTCCTTGTCTTTCTTCACTTTATAAATTCTTATTAGTTTATGATTTTCATAAAGTCTCATTCTTTTCTTTTTACATGAATCTCTAAAATTCTTAATACTTTAAAAAATACAATTTCCTTTACTTTAAATAGAAAAACTTAATCTTATCTTATCATACCAAATATCTTTAACAGTAGAATTGACTTTCATTATTAAAAAACTTTTACCTAAATTTACCATAATATTCATAAATTTAAGTATAATTATTTAAAGTTTAATCTTAATATCCCATGCCATGTTAAATTAATTTTAAAATTATTGTTACTTAAGGACAAATAAAATTTTGTTTACTTCTTTTCAAAAGAAATTTTTCTTCCCCCCAAACTTAAGTTCTTATGCATTTTAAAAATATTTTAGTACAAAATGCATTTGGTGAAAGAAAACAATAAATGCATGAAAATAAAAACTAACCTGTAGAGGGTTTCTGACTATGAAACTAGGCTCTGCTATACTGCAAGCACTAACTTTAAAAATACATAGAGGGTTTAAAGCATTAAATGAGACATAATATATTCTATAGAATTTGTTGAGATTTAAAATTGAAAATACTAAAAATGCAGAAAAAAGTAAAAATTTATTGTTACTATTAAAATTTAGGTCCATAGCACAAAATGAAAGTTTTTACCACAACCGTTTCAAATGACATCAAATAACAACATAATAAAAAATAACAAACAAACAAACAAAACAAACTAAACTCCTAAGAATATCAGTCATCTTTGCCTTCCTCATCATCATCATCTTCTTCTTCTTCCTCCTCATCATGAATAGGAGCATAAGAAGTGAATCTGGGGCAAGTTGAAAATTCCATTGGAAATTCCCCATTGTGCTCACTCTTAAGATACCTAACCATAACTTCCTCAAAAACTTTATCATGCTGAACTCTCCTCTACTTATACTCATCATTATAAGCATTTCTTACTCCAATTTCTCCAATCTAGTTTTGCATATTAACTATATCTTTTTTTTGAATCATAAGTTGCTCCATAATATTTTCAAGTGAAGCAGAGCGAGATGTAGATGCCCCTACAGCTGATGTAAAGGGTCTATCAATGCCTCCACTCATAGACTGAACAAATGATTCAACACTTTGAACAGTATGCTTCCCGATAAGACTTTTGTGGTTGCTGTCTTTCCTCATTTCTATGGGACGATTTCTATGGGACACTACTCCTGATTTCTCACATAAAGTGAAAGTCAGGGCAAGGTAACCAAACCACTAGTTGTAAGCACTACTAGCTATAATCCGATCTTGATGAACTATGAGAGCACCAAGATCTACTACCTTCATTTTCTGAATGCACAAGTTTAGTACAACTCCATCCTTCGTTACTTCGCTCAGATGATTTGTTGGCAGTAATTTAGCAGAGATGAAGT
Organism: Phalaenopsis equestris; assembly: GCF_001263595.1. NCBI lineage: Eukaryota > Viridiplantae > Streptophyta > Magnoliopsida > Asparagales > Orchidaceae > Phalaenopsis > Phalaenopsis equestris. The sequence goes on along the minus strand of NW_018252180.1, from coordinate 3,610 downwards.
GGTGCCCTACCTTTAACTGAATAGTCATCATGAAAGCGGAGAAGTTAACTTTCTTATTATTTTAAATCTTCCATCAGTCAGAAAAGCAATCACTTCATCTAGTGATGAATCAGTCATCATAAATGTAGCATATTCGCAATGGAATACATTTCTTAGCCCATAAAAAGCATTGATCATATCTCTTGAAATTCAGCTTGCTTACCTCTCACAAGGATGTGGTCGTCAGTGGTAAACCTCAATTTAGCATAAAACTCCCGAATCATTGGTAAAATTGCTACTTGCAGTAAAGTAGCAAAACCTCTCCCAATTTCTGACATTGATAAACCTCTCGGTCTCACCGCCCACGTTAGCAAATGCCAGTTCTTGGATCAATTTTCTTGTTTCAATTTGAGGGTTATAACAATGTTGGACTTTGAAATTGATGAATCTCCTCACGTCAAAATCATATGCTTGCTTTCCTCTCTTCACTCGTGGAGCCATTAGAATTTCTATGATAATCCAAATAAAATCCAAATAAATTACAAAATAAAAAATCTAACTCCTCAAGTAAGATTATTTGATATGAAACTTTTCACCATGAGTTTTCCTCATGCTTTTTCATCAAAAAATCTAACTTTTGGATTTTCCATAATATAGGAAAAATCCATGGTGAAAATAAAACATTTCTAAGTTAAAGTGAAGCTTTTCCTAGGAGAACCTTCAAAATCTTCTCTATCGCGCTCCATGTAAAGCCCTACATCAAGGCTTAGAGGTTGGAGACGACCCAAGCAATTAATTTCTTAAATTTGAATTCTTCGTCACAAAAATTTGTTTAGTCTTAGTAAATTTTCTAATTTTTTTTAAAGTTTAGTAAATAGTTTAGTAAACTTAGTTTTTTTATTTACATTTCTATTAGCATTCATTAAACCCATTTTAATTTGTCTTTCATACTTTAAATTTTATACTTTGAATATTGTTATTTGTGTTATTATCATAAGAATTTCCATCTTCCAAATTAAGACTTCATAGTAGTAGACTAGAATTAGCCTAAAAGATTTCTTACTGCGCTTCTCTGTAGGATTGATACTGGGGTTTTTAAGAAAAAAACTATATTACTTGAAGTGATATGTGCACTTGTGTAGAACCACTAATGTGTGAACTATTTTATATATTTTATATAATTTTTCAATTTTGCACATTAACTACTTAATATAAATTGGGTCAATTTATTGGCCATATTTTTGAAAACTAAATTACTGCATAATTTCGGGACGGGTCAAATTTTTGGCATTGTACCGAGGATCTAAATTGACATATGAATTTTTTGGTGTCGTTGTCGGGGAAGCTTCAGTAAGTGTTTTAGGAGAATTTTAGTTAAACTTTTAAGACTTAGATTTGGAATTTATAGTATTTTTATATAGTGTGTTTAATTATTGTGTGTTTATTTAAAAAAAAAATCAAAGTACCAAAAATATTTTTGATATCTCTCCTATTAGTTAAGTCATTAGATTTGTATGTGTAGTTCAGGAGTTGCAAACCTTAAATTTTAGAAGTCCGATTTGAAGAGAACTTTAGGGAGAGAATTGAAAAGACTCCATGAATTTAATGTAGAAATGGCGGATCAACGATATAATTAATATTGAGATTTGAATTATAATGCTAGTAGCTTTGAAAGAGTAAACCCCAAGAGAGTTGTAAATGTTCAAGAAGATATGCTTACAATTTTAATTCTCAGTTTGCAGATATTGAGAGGAAGTTGGATCAATACATAGAAAGATATCCTCAAGGAACCTCAATTATTAAGGAAAATTCATTTGGATAATAGATTGAAACTGACCTTGAGATACATAATTCTTATTCTGATTATTATAATCCAGGTTGGGAAAATCATTTGAATTTTAACAGGAATAATAATTTTGAAGGAAAAGACAAATTTTGAATTTAATTGGACATGTAGTTGGAACAATCATGGCTATTATAATAATGAACGTTATTTTCCTCATAATTTTGACTTCAGCCCCCATAATATGAGAAGGATTTATTAGAAGAGATTGTTATTCAAATGGAGAGTGAGTTGGAGTGTCAAGGGACTGTAATAAGGAATATAAAAAACCAATTAGGGCAGATTATTAACTCAATTACTAATCCTCCTCAATTTAACTCCAACCCATAGGATGAGGAGAAGGAATTAATGTTAGAAGAGGTTGTAATTCAAATGACGATACAGTTTGAAAATCAAGAGGTTGCAATACGGAATATAGCAAACCAAGTAGGGCATACTATTAATGTAATTAACAGTTACCCCCCAGAGATTTTACCAACCCTGAGATAAACCCTAAGGAGATAAATAATGAGCAATTTAAAATTATCGAACTAATATTTAGAAGAGAATTTAAGGATATGTTTCAAAAGAACTTCGAGTTGAGAGATGAGGATAAGGAGATTGAAAGACCAATCAAAAAAATTGCTAAGGAATTCAAAAAACCTATTTCCTCAAATAAGATAAATATAGAAAGACCACCTCTACCATTTACTCAGTACCAAGGGGAAGAATTGAAAGATAACTTATAGCGACTTTATATATACTTAAAAATATAAGTATTTAAAACTGCTGCTAGAAGATTTAATTCCTCAGCAACGGCACCAAAAACTTAATAACTGTTATAGATTCAATAAAAATGTATATATAAAATATTCAATAATGGTAAAATGCATGAATTTAATGTAGAAATGGCGGATCAACGATATAATTAATATTGAGATTTGAATTATAATGCTAGTAGCTTTGAAAGAGTAAACCCCAAGAGAGTTGTAAATGTTCAAGAAGATATGCTTACAATTTTAATTTCTCAGGTTGCAGATATTGAGAGGAAGTTGGATCAATACATAGAAAGATATCCTCAAGGAACCTCAATTATTAAGGAAAATTCATTTGGATAATAGATTGAAACTGACCTTGAGATACATAATTCTTATTCTGATTATTATAATCCAGGTTGGGAAAATCATTTGAATTTTAACAGGAATAATAATTTTGAAGGAAAAGACAAATTTTGGGAATAAAATCAATTTAATTGGACATGTAGTTGGAACAATCATGGCTATTATAATAATGAACGTTATTTTCCTCATAATTTTGACTTCATCCCCCATAATATGAGAAGGATTTATTAGAAGAGGTTGTTATTCAAATGGAGAGTGAGCTGGTGTGTCAAGGGACTGCAATAAGGAATATGAAAAACCAACTAGGGCAGATTATTAACTCAATTACTAATCCTCCTCAATTTAACTCCAACCCATAGGATGAGGAGAAGGAATTAATGTTAGAAGAGGTTGTAATTCAAATGACGATACAGTTTTAAAATCAAGAGGTTGCAATACGGAATATAGCAAACCAAGTAAGGCATATTATTAATGTAATTAACAGTTACCCCCCAGAGAATTTACCAACCCTGAGATAAACCCAAAGGAGATAAATAATGAGCAATTTAAAATTATTGAACTAATATTTAGAAGAGAATTTGAGGATATGTTTCAAAAGAACTTCGAGTTGAGAGATGAGGATAAGGATATTGAAAGACTAATCAAAAAAATTGCTAAGGAATTAAAAAAACATATTTCCTCAACTAAG
>NW_018252179.1:4641-19021 GCF_001263595.1 Phalaenopsis equestris | reverse complement strand
AATGATAGTGCTGTTGCTTGTAATAAAGTTTCTCTAAAGGTTAGATTCATAATTTTGAGCATTATTGCAAGAAAATATTACAAAATCAACATACAATCAAGGAAATATGGTTTTAGTTTCATATGACCATATATTGACAGTGAAAGGTTGTTTTTAAGAGAATTTTTCATACTCCTATTTAGGGCATGGAGGTAATATTAATGATACTGAATCTTTTTGATTTACCCGTTATAGAAGTTAAAAGTTGCTGCATAATGTTCAGTGAAGTAAAGGAAGTATTTTTAATCATAAAGTTTGATTTGATAGATGTGAATTTGAAAGCTATTCATGGATTGATTGGAGAGGATCTTAAGACAAAAAAAAAAGAGTATAATGCATTCGTTTGTTTAAAATGTGTGGCTTAATATGCATGCAACGAGCAAAATTTTATACGACTTTATCCCTTTCATGGCTGATATTAATTCTAACAAAAGAAGCAAAAATGGGGATGCAAAACTGAGGGGTAAAAATGGGGCTGAAATCACATGATCCTCAGTCCTTGTTAGACATGCTCTGCACTCTCCATCCTTCCCCACAATCGTGCTCGTCTTTCATGCACATGAAACATCTTCTGTTTCAGCATCCTCTCTTTTAAGGTCGACTTCTACGCATTTAAGTGCAGCCACAAACCTGTCCACAGTGCCTTTCAATCCGCCTACATGATTTTAATATGACATTCCTAATACCTGTGTTTGGTATCATGGATGTTGCATTCTTCTCTGTAATTGAGATGGAGTTTGCACATTCCGCCAATATTTTGTCTCATTCTGGGGTCCATGGCACATATTCGGTGTTGAAATTGCGGTTGATCTTTCATTTCTTGTACATCAACATTTATGACAGTGCTGTCGAAACCACAGTCAGACATCAGTGAAGCTTCTGTTTTCTTTTAATCATTTTCAGAAGTTCAGAATTAGTCGGATGTGGGCATTACTACAACAAGAGTCGTGAAAAATTGGTGGAGAAAGAGTTTAATGGACGTTGTCTTTTTAATTTTTATTTTTTGAACAAAGAACTTTCAGAATCGTAATGACTTTCATATAATAACAGAAAAAGGTGGTAATATTTCATCATCTAGCTGATGTTACTTATGACAAATATAACAGATCCTATGGTTTGCCTGACATGTTACTGATCTACTTTGCTTTTATTTTCATTTTTGGATAAATTCTTACTTGAGCATAAAGTGAGAATATCAGAGGTAGATTAGCATTGAATGGAAGCCAAGTTTTTACTTCCAGGCGCTATTTATTTTGTTTGGCTGAACAAGCATCCCGACGAAGGCCTATATTATAATGTTATTTTCTTGCATAATTGGTTGTCATTCATGCAGATCAACAAAGATTTGAGTCGCATGAAGAGATTCAATGCTCAAGAAGCTCTGGAGTATGGGCTGATTGATCGGATCCTAAGACCTGCTCGAATCAAGGCTGATGCACCTCGAAAGGAACAAGCAGGAGTGGGTCTTGGGTGAAACAGGGGTTTGTTTTTTCAAATCGCTGTTCAGATATAATTTTACGTTGTTCTTTGATTTTCTTCCTTTGGTTATCATTGCCAAGTGATTTATTCATTTGTATCATAATCTGTCTGATCGGTGGCTATGCTGAAGAACTGCTAGAAGAGGTGGGTCAATGGTACAGTTTGCGAGTTATAAGCTGCTATTTTATTCGCTGCAGTTGTTTGTTGAGGAACTATACTAGATATCTGCGTTGTTTTCTACTTCTCTTAAGGAGTTTCTGCAATTGGAGAAAAATTTAGGTACGTAAGACGTACGCAGCGCTGCGTACGTCAGGTAGGTTATAAGTAGGGTGTTGGGGGTTATATCCGCGTTATACCCTCTGTAACCTCCCTGTAATCTACAAATATATGAAAACAGAAGCACGAAACTTACTAGTTATAGGTAGGTTACAAGAATGTTACAGAGGGTATAGTGCAGATATAACCCCCAGTAACCTTCTTATAACCTACCATGTGCTGCGTATGCCTTACGTACGCAAATTTTTCTCCTGCAATTGGGTTTAAGCGGAATTTGAATATGTAGGAGTTTTAGAATTGTGCAAATTTATTTTATTTTCTTATTGATTCAGAGCCATAATGAAGTTATAATGGGCATGTTAATTATATGGAAGATAATTATTTAATTATATGCCCTTAAAGCGTTATGTCGCTTTATTTAGTAGAATAGATTGATTTATCTTCATATATCTCGCATCACCAATCGTTATTCATGTATTAAGATTTGAAATAGCAAATGCTATTGATGATTTTAAAGGTAATAAAATTTTGTTTGTGGCTATTTTAAATTACAATCATTCATTTTTCAGATAGGTGGTGATGGATGTAGGCACAAAAATTCCATTCCTTTAAATGGGCAGCACTCTTATTTATTAGATATAAATATATTTTTAAATTTTTTTTTTTATCAAAATTGTCATAATTTGCAGTGCATTAATTTAATATGTTGACATAATTATTAACATAAATAAAATAGAATTGGTTTTAATCTAATTCCTGGCTTTATATTTTCATCATACTAAAACAGGAATATTTACAAGATAAAAAAATCTCTCAAATAGAAAATAAAATGCAAATTCCTTCATGCATGTAATGTTGTAGAACAAGTTGCGAAAGTGTGATGAATTTTATTACACACTTCAAGGCTCGAACAAGTACAAAGGAAATTCTCTTTCGGTACTTCGGATGGTTTAGCTTTTGGGAGTACTTCTATTGTTGTGCATTTAAGCTTAATATAAATGTGAAATTTGATTTTATGTGCTTTTTAATAATGAAAATTGAAGGAGAATGTGTCAGCAGGAGGTGTGTATCCTGCCACACATATCAAATGATGAGGTATGTATCCTGGCAATATATCAGATAAGATGACGTATGTATGTTGACTATACATTAAATAGAACAGAAGATATGTATTCTATCAAACATATCAAATGGCACATGAGGTATATATCTTGATTATATATCAAACAGAGTAGTGGATATGTATCATGCTGCATATATCAAATAACACAGGAGATATGTATCTCGATCCTATACCAAACAGAGCAGGAGATATGCATCTTTCCTATGCATTAGATAAGAAATCATGTGGAGAAATACCCTAAGGTGTCATGCTCAAAACATATGTTGGACGCATAAAGCGATCCCACAAGGAGAGATGCTTCCTTTAAAGGATACTGATCTTGATTGATCGAGGTAACCCTATCAAGCATAAAAAAATAATCAGACATCAAAGTACCCCAACAAATCGTAGATCGACCGTAAAATCAATGTGACAAGTTATTCGACAAGGCAGACATAGCCTACTAAATAGATCAAAAATATTAACTAGATTAGATAACCAGGATGGTCTAACCACAAGGGTACTTTCATGAGCACCAGTGAGATGTCTCTCATTGAAGATTCCTCTAAATTAGCAAGTTAACTCTTGCTACGGAGGTATCAAATATCTCAATGAAGAGATGGATCAGTTAAACTGCTGATATGACATGCCATTAAATGAGACGGATTGAAACAACCAAGTTGATTGAAAATGATATCATAACACTTTGATAGAATCACAGATCCAACCATTGGGTGCTTCTGGCAAGCACTAGTGAAGTAAATTTTGTAAAAGGCCCCTCAGAACTAGCAAAGTAGCTCTCACTTGGGGAAAACTAAACGGATATATCCTATGAGAATTGGCTGAGGCATTCTTGATAGGGAAAATACTGGGACCATTGTTTGACTTCAATAGTGGCTCTGACTAAAAACTTGGATTGAATAGACCATAGACGAAGTATAAAACTGATACAACATGATGCTTTAAAAAGATAATATATATTGATCGAGTCAAGAATATCAAAGATGTTGGATGACTAAAACATACCAACCTTATATATGATATTGTTATTGAAGATTTTTGGTAAAATGAGTCCTGCTGGGAGAATCATCTCAGTATCTAAGAATTTCATGACGAAAACATAGTACACCAATCATAAGGGTAGTTAGCCCACAGGTTAAACCCAAAAATATCCTCCAATAGGGATAACACTGCCTTCAATTGAGATGAGTGGTGTATAGTGATCCAGACCCACACAAAGTAGGTAACCGAACAAAGTGCTAGGAACAAGGTTCAACTTTTTTGCATATGAAGGGTATCAATCAAGCTTGATCTCAGTCACTTGAGATACCTTAAGAATGGTTGGTCAAAACGGAATGCACCAACCATGAAGCATTTGGCCCTAAGGTCAAGCCCGAACATGTCCCTCAAATGGGGATATACCACAACCATCTATGATGAGTAGGATCAACAAATATATCATATTCATCCATGACGGATAGGATGGGCTCAATTTGGACCCTGTATGAGGTGGGTAACTGAACAAACATGTGAAGAACCAACATGTAGCTTTCCTGTACCAAGGGTATCAATTGAGCTTGACCTCATTCAATCGAGATACCAAAGAAAGGTTGGTCAAAATAAAGTGCACTAAACATGAGGTGTTTGGCCTTAATGCCAAGTCGAAACATGTCCCTCTAATGGGGATATACCACACTTATCTGAGGTGTGTGGGATGTGCATAACTTGTCACAGTCATCCATGACGGATGTGACATGCTTGATTCAGACCCTATCTGAAATGGGTAACCGAACAAACATGCAAGGAATTAGCACATAGCTTTCTTGTGTAAAAAGTATCATTCAAGCTTGACCTTAGTCAATCAAGATACAAATTAAAGGTTGGTTGTACAGAGGACATCAACATGAAGCATTTAAACTTAAGGCTAAGCCCAACGTACCCCTCAAGTGAGGAATATATCATACTCATCTAAGGTGAGTGGGAGTGAGCATATTTATTAAACGGAGCTCAGTTTGGACCCTATATGAAGTGAATAACCAAACTAAATGCTTGGAATAAGCTCATAGTTTTCCTGCAAAGAGTTTCAATCAAACTTGACCTCAATCATTCGAGATACTATAGTCAGACGAAGTACACCAACCATATGGTTTTTAGCCCTGGGGCCAAACCCGAACATATCCATCAAGCAGGGATATATTGCACTCATTCAAGGTGAGTGGAATTATCATAACTATCACATTCATCCACAACAAATGGGATGTGCTCAATTTAGACCCTACATGAAGCGGGTAACCAAACAAAACTCTAGAAATAAGTGTGTAGCTTTCTTGCATTAAAGATGTCGATTTAGCTTGATCTCAGTCAATCAAGATACCTAAGAAAGGTTGGTTGAAACAAAGTGCATGAACCATTGATGTTTAGCCCTAAGGCCAAACCCAAACATGTCCCATAGGGAACATACCACACTCAGCTATGGTGAGTGGGTTGTGCGTAAACTTAACATTCATCCAATACGGTTGAGATGTGCCAATTCAGACCCTATATGAAGCAGGTAATCCGAACAAAAAAGCTAGGAATAAGCACATAACTTTCCTGCATATAAATATATCAATCGACTTTGACTGCAGTCAATCAAAATACCATAAGAAAGTTTGGTTAAAATGAAGTGTACCAACCACGTGGTGTTTAGCCCTGAGGCAAAACTCAAACATAACCCTCAAGTGGAGTCATACTACGTGCTCAATTCAGACCCTAAATGAGGCAGGTTACCGAAGAGCATGCTAGGAAGTTCATGAATTTCTTGCATATGACAACTATCAATCGAAATTGACTCTTGTGAATCAATATATTGCAAAGGCTAGCTAGGCAATATACACTAACCAAGGAATTTTTATTAATAAAGCTTAGTAAAAATCCTCTAAAAATAGGGTATCTTTCACTCTCATTTATTATGAGAGGGACAAATGTATCTACCACACTCATTTATAATGGGTGGGATACGCTCATTCAGACCTTCTTAAAGCGTAGAACCAAAGAGAAGGTTAAGAAAGTTCATGGCTACTCTTACATCAATTACTGGTTACGTAAGGTATATGCCTCTTGTAGGACTTCCGCCATGCCTGTATGACAATCCAACAATCAATTTTAAGAAATGTGTAAGACCTCTCTTACATGTAAATTTTTTATCCTAAATTATGTGATATGATCCTTCAATCAAAATAAGGAAACCATCACAAATAGCTCAAATAAATGCAACATCAAAAGATGTATGCTTTATTGTTCAATAATTGAATTGCAAAGTACATAAAGCTTTGAATAATCAATCTCTGAAGCAAAGTACACTTATATATCAAACAAAAAGAATAAGCCTAAGAATAATATATCTTTAAACATTGCCCATTTATAGGGGACATAGGGTGAGATCTGTCAGCCTCAATAAACATGTAGGCTCCTCCCTTGTAGACCTTCTAAATCACGAGAGGTTCTTCCCGTGTAGGTTCAAACTTCCTGTTCGACGGTTAGATATGATTGGGTGGCTGACTCGACCCGCAATTACACAGTTATTTAAGTTCAGAAATATCGTCCAAATATTGACCCAATTTATATTTAGCGGCTAGTGTGCAAAATTAATTAGTATATAAAGATAATAAAAATGATTTACACACTAGTGGTACTACACAAGTACACTTATAGTTTCAATTAATATAGGATATTCTTTTAAAACCCCAGTATTGATTCTACAAAGATAGCCAAAACTCTTATAAAATTGACTTTAATAAAACCTACTTTTAAATTGTAGAGAACTTATATAGTAATTGATCACAAGTTCTTATGTAATATCTAATCCTATAGAATTAAAGGAATGCTAAGTATGCTAAGAAAATGTAAGATGTAAATGCAGGACAATCTAAAAAGGTTTTAACATGTAAATTTACCACTACTTTAAACTAATACAGCATGAAGAGTTCAAATTTGTATAAAACATCCTTCCCTTTGCAATGAGTTTATAATTAGTGTAGGAAAATAATTTTACATATAACTAAGGTATTGTGTCAAACAGGAGCACTTCTATTGTTTACCCTCTGTTAAGTGCATAAAGAACATTTGCTAATCCAGAGTTTCGTCCTCAAAGCCGTGGTTAGGCTAGAAAGATACTAGCTCACACTCTAGAGTTCCCACTTCCCCTCCATTGAGGGCTCGGCTAACATCTCGTATCAAAACCTAAGATAATAAACCAAGTTGAGGGCTTTAACTTGTAACATTAAAGATCTCTAATTCTACGCCCATCAAAAATTATTTCCCTATTTATATGCACTTCACCCCAGGGACTACATTCTCATCCATGAGGCTAAATGTGATTCTTGCTATGTTGAAACATATCACATTTTGGGTCACTACATTTTACGATAGATTTTAACAAATCAATTTGCCAAATTGCAAGTAAATTAAACATAGAGTTTAAATCATTATAATTTATGGAATTCTAAGAGCTCTTATACTAAACTATATTCCTACACATAATTAATCCTCATTGCAGGGAAAAAGATAAATGAAACTACTCAGATCTCATGGGGAAGAAACAATAAAACATGAATTTATAGTTAAATAAAAGTTTACAAGACAAGACAAAGAAAAATGAACAAAGTACACAACTTATCTTAAACTCCTTCCCAAGCAATCCTTCTAGTTACTTTAAATCACTCACTCTCCTTACAAATTCACTCCAAACTTACTCAAAATTTGTAGTAAAGAATATATCTCTCACTTCTCCTCTTCTCCTCCAAATCTAAGTAACTGTCCAAGACTTTCTCCTCTCTAGGAATGACCCACTTCTCTATAAAAGACTCCCTTTTCTTCCTAAAAAAAGTCTATCTTTTGAATCTCCAGAAGTCCCTTTAAATAGAGCTCTCAAAATGCCTAAGAGTTTCTCTAAGAACCTCTTTAAAATTCGTTCAACTTCAATGGATCTTCTAAATAATCGCCTTTGGCACCTAGGCGCCAGGATCCTAGTGCCTAGGTGCCAGGTTCTTTGTTGTCTGGCGCCTTGATACGCCCAAATAATGTGCAATTTTATGTATTCATTTTATGCTTAAATTTGTTGATATTGCACTTTAAAGAAGGGTATTTTCATGGTTTGTTGTAGGCATATTGGTTTTAGGCATTTGGAGCAAAAAGTAGCCAAAAGATGAAAATTTGGAGCCAAAATGGAGCTTTCCAGCATCCTGACGCCATATGTGTCATTATAGAGAGAACTGATGCCAGAAGTGCCATTTTACAGAGAAGTGACACCAAAAGCGCCAAAATTGGTGCTAGAGGCGCTAAAATCCAGACAATAGTGATGAACTTCAATACACTAGTGTCAGAGGCACCAGAACTAGCGTTAAAAGCTCCAAAGATGAATTAAGACGGAGTAAGGCAAGTAGTGACTATTTTTTAGAGGTTCTGAAAGGCTCCAATCAATTAAAACACCCCATGAAGTGATTTAATGCATCTAGACACTTTGGAAAGGCTCTTAAATGAAGAGATATGTCTCTTAGATGAAGGGAATTGTCTCTTGGTGTGAAGAGGTGTGCCTTTTGGGAAAAAATGGAAGGAATTTTGAATTCTTTTTGAAATGAAGACTGGAAGGTTGACCCTAATTAAAAGAGAGGAGTCTAGAAAAGAGAGGGGGCGTGCGTGAGGTTTGAGAGAGAGAAGTCTTAGAGGTATGGAGGATTTTCTTCTAGAGTTGTAAAAGGAGAGGGAAGGTGATAGATTTCTTCTTTATTACATTTCTAAGAGAGAATTAACTGTGATTCTATATATATATATAATCTATATTTTATCGTATTCTTCTTATGCATTCTGAGTAGTCTTCTTTATCCTTTTTCTTACAATAAGATATGTTTTTTTGAAGAATTAATTTTATTATATAAGGTTTTAAATTAAATGTAAAAAAATTTATGATGATTCGAACTCTGATCTTCATTTAAATTTTGATTTAGCCAATTGAAATGTTAGAATTTGTTGAGAAACATAAGATTCGAAAGGGCTATGCTTTCTACAACAAAATAAGAGTCGCATTCAATTTCATGGGTGAGAATGCAGTTAATGGAGTTGAGTGCAAATAAATAGGTAAATATACTTTGATGAGTGTAGAATTGAAGATTTTAAGGTGACGAATTAAAATCTCCAATCTGATTGAGTTGTTTGGAAACTAAAGCAAGATTGTTAGCCCTCAGGGGAGGGAGAAGTGAGAGCTTTGAAGTGGTAGCCAATATCCTCTCAACCTAACCACTGATTTAGAGACCAAACTCTAGATTAGTTAATATTCTTTATGCACTCTCAGAGGGTAAAGAATAAGATTGCTTCTATTTAGCAGAATATAATTTTATATTATTTTAAATGATTTTAATTATTTCACAATCCATAAACTCATTATAAAGAGGAAGGATCCTTTCTTAATTTTGAACTCTTCGTTACAAAATTTTGTTTAGTTTTAATAAGTTTATTTTTGAAGTTTAGTAAATAACTTAGTTAACCTAGTTCTTTTAACTGCATTTCATTTAACATACAGTAAATTTACTTTAGATTTTTTTTGTGCACTTAAGTTTTGTGGTTTGAATATTGTGTTTTACATTATAACCATAAGAATTTCCAACTCCCAATGGGATCGAGACTTAGGACTCCACTAGAGTTCTTTATTACTTGAGCGATACGTATACTTGCATTATTATTATGGTTTGTAGCTTAAAGATTTTAAGAGATAAAACTATTTATTCTAAATTTATTTTTATTGTGATTGAACTGCATATTTACTATTTGTGTTGTCGTGTGTGTATTGTAATATTGAAAGATATTTACGACGCACCACAAAAACCGCTCATCAAGTTTTTGGCACGTTGTCGGGGAGTAACTGTAAATTTATTTATAATTTAGAATATTTTATTTGAACTGAAAAACTATTTGTAGTTTAATTAAATATTTTTATATTTTAGTGTGTTTGCTTATTTCAATTGCTTATTATGTTTGTGTATGCGTAGTTTAAGATCGATAGGTTAATACCTTACGATTCAGAGTTAGAAAGAACTATTAAAAAAATTTGAAAACAACAAAAAGAGATAGATAATTTGAACAAAATGGCTACAAGCTTAAATAATCTTGTAATAAAAAATGAACATCATCAGAGATTTTTAATAAATTATGCTAATCCTACAGCAGATAAAATTCATTTGAGTATACAAAACCTTGTTGTAGCCGCCAATTCACTTCAACTTAAACCCTCTATTATCCAAATGGTATAAAATAATCCATTTTGGGGAACACTGACTGAAGATCCTAACTTACACCTTGCTAGTTTTCTAGAATTGTGTGCTACTTTTAAATATGATGGAGTGTCGAATGATGTCGTTAGACTTAGACTTTTTTTTTCTTTTTCATTAAAGGATAAAGCTAAGATATAGTTAAACTTGTTAGCACTTGGATCTATCAAACCTTGGGGAGATTTATTACAAAAAATTTTATCTAAATATTTCCCACCATAAAAAACTGCTAAGCTTAGAAATGACATTAAATATTTTTGTCAGTTTGAAGGAGAATCTATTTATGAAGCTTGGAAAAGATTTAAAGATTTCCTTATGAAGTGTCAACACCATGTGTTACCAGATTGGTTAATAATTCAAAATTTTTATAAAGGATTGGTTGGATCTCTTAGATATAAAATTAACGCTGCTGCTGGTGGATCATTCATGTTAAAACCATTCGATGAAGCAAATTATTTAATTAAAGAGATGGCTGCTAATAATTTTCAATGGCCCTCTGAAAGGGTAACTTCAAAAAGAGTAGCTAGGATTCATGATTCTGATGCAATATCTATGTTGGCTGCTCAAATTGCAACAATATCAAAAAAGATAGATAAGTATGGAATGAATTATTCTCAGACAACTCCTGTACTTGAGGAAAATTCATTTGGACAAATGATAGATTCTCAGCCTTTTTATGAGATTTTAAATGCGATAAACAACCAATCTAATAATCCTTATTCCAATTATTATAATATTGGTTGGAAAAATCACCCAATTTTCTGTTGGAAACAATAACTCTAATGTTGTAAATCCGCAATGGGGGAACAATGTTGCGAACCCATTGGGAAACTCCAACAATCAGGGAAATTCTAACTATAAATTGTATTACCCTCTAGGTTTCAATAGCAATTCACGGAGTAAGGAGAATAAATTATCAATGGAAGAATTAATATTACAAATGGTATCACAATTACAAAGTTAAGGAACACAATTACAAAGTCAAGGAGTTGCAACTAGAAACATGAAAAATCAGTTGGAATGTATTGGTACTGCACTTAGCAATAGACCTCCGGGAACTTTGCCTAGTAATGTTGAAGTTAATCCTAAAGATCAGAACAAAGAGAAAATTAAAGCTATTCAACTAAGAAGTGGAAAAGTATTAGAAACAAAAGTTCAAAAAGAAATTAAAGTTGAAGTCGAGAAAGAAGGGGTGGAAAATAAAAAGTTTGGGAAAATGAAAAGTCTAGCTAAAATTTTCTTTTTGAGTCAAAATATCCTATCAAACCAATGAAAACTACTGTAGAAAGACCACCAACTCTATTTCCTCAAAGATTGAAGTAGTATAACAAAGATAAGCAATTTACAAATATTTTGGAAATAATGAGGAAATTGATAATAAACATTCCATTTATTGAAGCCCTAAAACAAATGCCAAGCTATGTGAAGTTTATGAAGGATATACTTAATAAAAAAATGAAGTTTACATATAATGAGACTGTTGCACTTAGTGATGAGTGTAGCACTATAATTCAGAAAAAGATTTCTGAAAAACATAAAGATCCTGGTAGTTTTACTATTCCTTGTGCTATTAGCGAAATATTTTTTGGAAAAGCTTCATGTGATGTGGGAGTCAGTATTAATCTTATGCCTCTATCAATTTTTAGAAGTGTGGGTTTAGGAGAAATTTCACCTACTATTGTAACTCTTCAGTTAGTTGATCGTTCGATTAATTATCCTAAAAGAGTTATAGAAGATTTTTTTAGTAAAGGTTGATAAACTTATCTTTCCTGTGGATTTTAATGTGTTAGATATAGAGGAAGATAAAGAAATTCCTATCATTTTAGGAGGACCATTTCTTGTCATTGGAAGAGCTTTGATAGATGTACATAAATGAGAATTACCAATGAGAGTTAGCGATCAAGAGGTTACATTTAATATTGCAAAGTCAATGAGATACCCAGCAAAAGGAAGAGATAATGAATGCTTCAGGATGGATAGTAATGATTATTTAAGCAATGAATATTTCATGAATACATTTGAAAAGAAAACTGCAGAAGGTTATTTGGAGTATGAGGATGAGGATATAATTTATGATAAATCTATGGAAGTGAGTAATAAAGAATTGGATTATGTTCAAGAAAAATTTAAATTATTCTATCCTACGGATAAAAATAAAAAAAATTGATTTCTTCGATTAAAATACCTCCTGAACTAGAAATGAAAGCACTTCCTACACATTTAAAATATGCCTTTTTAGAAGATTTATCCACATTACCTTCCATTGTATCCTCAAAATTAATTGAAGCACAAGAACAAAAGTTGTTAGAAACGTTAAGATGATATAAGAAAGCTTTTGGATGGATGTTAGCTGATATTAAAAGAATCAGTCCTTCGATTTGTATGCACAGAATTTTATTGGAAGAACATCATGAACAAAAAGCTGATACTCAAAAGAGATTAAACCCTATAATGAAAGAAGTTGCAAAGAAAAAGATTTTAGAATGTTTAGATGCCAGAATAATATATCCTATTTTAGACAGTGCTTGGGTGAGTCCAATTCTGGGTGAGTCCATGGGTGAGTCCAATTCACTGTGTTCTTAAGAAAGGGAGTGTGACTGTCGTGACAAATGAGAATAGTGAATTAATACCAACAAGATAAGTCACTGGTTGACAAATCTGCATTGATTATAGAAAATTAAATTCAACCACCAGGAAAGATCACTTTTCTTTACCCTTTTTGGACCTAATATTGAAAATTCCAATTGCACTAGAGGATCAAGAGAAGACAAAATTTACTGGTCCTTACGGTACTTTTGCTTTTCAATGAATGCCCTTTAGTTTATGCAATGCAGCTCAACATTTCAAAGATGTATGATGTCAAATTTCAGCAATCTAATTGAAAAAGGGTAGAAGTCTTTATGGGCGATTTTTCAGTGTTTGAAACTTCATTTGGAATATGTCTAAATAATTTAGAGAAAGTTTTGGAATGATGTGAAAAGACAAATTTAGTATTAAATTGGAAAAAATATCAATTCATGGTTGCAGGAGAAATTGTACTTGGGCAAAAAAATTCCAAAAAAGGCATGGAAGTAGATCCTGTAAAAAGTCAAGTTATAGCTAACCTACCTCCACCTACTACTATAAGATGAGTTAGAAGTTTTTTAGGACAAGCTGGTTTTTACAGGTAGTATATTAAAGGTTTTTCAAAAATTACAAAGCCTTTATATCAACTTTTGGAAAAAGATATAATATTTGATTTTAATCAAGAGTGCCTTATTTCCTTTGAAACATTGAAGGAAAAATTGATCACTACTCCTATAATTGTTTCACCTAATTGGAAGAAATAGTTCGAACTAATGTGTGATGCAAGTGATTACGCAATTGGATCTGTTTTAGGGCAGAGATATGAAATTTTTTTTGAAGTTATATACTATGCTAGTAAAATCTAAATGTTGCTCAAATTAATTATATCACTACTGAAATAGAGTTATTAGCTATTGTTGTTTAGGTCATATCTCATTGGAGCAAATGTGTTGTGCTATAGACCACTCTGCTATAAAATATTTGTTGCAAAAGAAGGATGTGAAACCAAGATTATTTAGATAGGTACTTCTGATGCAAGAATTTGATTTAGGGGTGGTAGATATAAAAGGACCTGATAATCAAATAGGTGATCATTTATCTAGGCTAGAACAAGAAGAAACATTTGATCTTGAAAGAGAAATTAATGAAACTTTTCCCGATGAACAACTTTATACTGTTAAAGAATGGGAAATACCATGGTATGCTGATATTGTAATGTTAGTGATATTTTACCATATGGATTAATAAGAAATTTATTCACAATATAAAATTTTACTTTTGGAATGACCCACATTTGTACAAACAATGCAAGAATTTAGTTATGCGGAGATGTGTGCCTTACAAAGAAATTGAAGAAATTATCCAAAAAATGTCATGAGTTTGAACTTGGGAGTCATTTTTGGAATTGATAGAATTGCTCATAAAATTTTAAAACCTAAATTTTTTTGGCCTACTCTATTTAGATATGTTAATATATATATATATAAAAACATGTGATCGATGTCAGAGAGTTGGTAATACTTCAAAAAGAAATAAAATGCCTCTAAATTTTAGTTTGTAAATTGAAATTTTTGATGCATGGGGATTAGATTTTATGGGACCATTTATACCTTTATTT
>NW_018252179.1:0-4250 GCF_001263595.1 Phalaenopsis equestris | reverse complement strand
AAGATTATATATATATATTAATTGTAGCGGACTATGTATCAAAATGGATTGAAGCAATTGCTTTACCTCGATGTGTTGCTGCGAGTGTTTTTAAATTTTTAATCAAAAATATTTTTACAGGAAATGAAATGTCGAGAATAATCATTACTGATGGATGATGTCACTTTCAGAACAAATGAATTGAAAAGTTGTTGGAAAATTATGATATTATACATAAGATTGCAACTGCTTATCATCCCCAGTCTAGTGGTCTAGCAGAAGTATCTAATCATGAAATTGAAAGAATTTTGAAAAAACTATAAGTCCTAATAAAATGGATTGGTCTGCTAAATCAGATACTGCATTATGGCCTTATTAGACAACTTATAAGACGTTTAAATAGATTAATTTTTGGGAAGACTTGTCACTTACCAGTAGAATTAGAGCATAAAGCTTATTGTGCTATTAAGGAGTTTAATTTTAATTTAAAAGATGCTGGTGAGAAAATATTATTGCAACTGAATGAGCTTGAAAAAATTAGGAATGAATCTTATGATAATGTTAGGAAATATAAATTGAAAATGAAAGAATGACATGATTGGAAGTTAATAAAAATGGAATTTGAGTGTGGACAGGAAGTTTTATTATACAATAGAAGATTGAAATTATTTCCTAGATAACAAGCAAAGGTGGACAGGGCCATTCACAGTAATAAAAGTCTATCCCTATGGAGTTGTTAATATTCATGGTCCCAAGACTGAAAAGATATTTAAAGTGAAGGGCACAGACTGAAACCATATTTTGATGGTTAAAGACCAATTTTTAAAGAGATTGTAATGTTGGGTCACCCAGAGTAAAGACTGGGAATGTCGGGCTGATGACATTAAAGCAAGCGCTTTGTGAGAGGCAACCCATACTTATATTGTTATGTATTACTATTTAGTTTATTAAGTGTCTTATATATTAGTACATAATAATCCTTTAATGTCATCAGCCCGACATTCCCAGTCTTTAGTCTGGTATATATGTTTTCTTTATGAATTCCATATACTTGAGAGACTTACATATTGAGAAAAAAATTTAGCACGTCTTTATTTCTCAAATTTTATGGAAGTTTTGAGAGTTATTTGGATTTAAAAAGAAATGGTGCAGAAATCTGAACTGGCGCCAGAGGCGCCAATTTCTAGATGGCTGGAGCCTGAGGAGCCAGAAATCGGCGCCAAAAGTGCCGCAGTTACCGAAACAAATTTGGACGATTCTAAAGGTATTATTGGGTGGTGTTTGGTGGGTTTTATTCCTAGTAACTCCTGAAAAACTAAACTTTGAAGTTATTTAAGAGTGGAAAATGAATGGAAAGTCACCATTTTTCAAATCCGTTGGCTTCCCACTCTAAAGAAACCGCTAGATGTGGAATTTTCAACTGGAGGAAGTTCATCAGTTTTGATGTGCAGAAGTTATATGATCAAGTTCTTGTGAAGAAGAAATTAATCATGGATAAGGATTTGTGAATAGAGGATTCAATACACCAAATACTCAAGTGGAGGAGATTATTGCACAAAGACGTTGGGAAGTGTTTTGTTATACCACTATTGCGATAGTAGTTCTTGTGGTTAAAGAGTTTTATATAATCTTCATGGAATTAACAAAGGATTCGTCTATGTTTGAGGTAGGAGGGTACCATTTACTCCTTCAAGAATAAACGAGTTGCTTATGATTGAAAGTGTCCCTATTTGTCACTATACAAATTTTGTTCCTACGAGAGATAACATGAATGAACTCTATCGATTCCTTACTGATGAAGATGCAAATTGGGAGATAAGAGATAATGAACATGTAAGTTTTTCTTCATCATTATTGAATCCTGCATTAAATGCATGACATTTCTTTATTGCATCAAAACTACTTCCTACTTAAAATCAATAAAGTGAATAAGGAAAGTGTTATTTTGAATTATTATATTCAAACTGGAAGACCTATTGATGTGGGTGCTTTAATTGTAAAATATGTTTTGGGTTTGATTATCAACGAATCGACTTATGGGTTGGGAAATCCATCTAACATATTCCTACTATGCAACCAGTCACAAGTGCCTTATGAAAGTTGGGAAAGTGCTTCTCCCTTAGAATCCTATGGACCCAGAGGTTTGTTGCAGCTGCATAAGAAATGGGGAGGAAAACAATATGAATATTCTTATGGACCAATCATCTTAAAATTCATCACCTATTCAACCCCACTTTCCTTATAGTTTGCATGATAATTTGAAAAGGTTCAAGAAGTTGGAGGAGGTACAAAATATTATGAATTCAATTGGAAACATTTCTGATATATTTGATCATTTGGATTGGAGGATGAAAGAACAATTTGAACATACCGAGCGTATTTAAGAAGGTATGGTGCAAATTTTTGAGAAAAATGCTTGGATTGAAGAAGATTCAACTGACGAATTTCCTCTCTGACCTTTTTACAACATATACGTTCACTACCAATCCAAGGCAAACATTCTAGAAGACAAAAGTGAATAAGATGTTTGAACTCATTTTAGTACAAAATTTGTAATTATTACTGCTTATATGTGTTGTCTGTTTATGTTGGATTTCATTTACTCTTATTGTTGAACTTTATGTGTGTCATATGTTGAGTAAACGATATTTAGTCATTAGTGTTAGTTTGTATGGTTTGATTTCAACGCTGAATTAGATGTGTTGGGTTGAAAAATTTTGGTTTGTAATCATTTAGCTTATACATATAAATATGATTTTAGTGTTATTTGTTAAAATATGTGTTATAAAATTGTTTAATTAAGTTATTTTAATGTTTATGTGATTTGGTATACAACAAATTTCAAAAGAAAATAAAAAATATGAAAATTTTTTGTGTTGGCGCCAAAGGTACCAAATTTGGCGCCTGAGGCGCTAGTCTCTTGAAACACCTAGATTTACTTAAAATCATGAAAAATCGGTGTAAAACCCTATTTTTACTGCTTGGGTCATCTCCTACCTCTAAACTAAGGTCAAAACTCAACATAGGGTATGCCATTTGATGGATTTGAGGAGATTTGAAGGGTAAAAAGTTTTGGATTCTATCTTCCTTTGGTAAGAGCTTCACTTTAACTTAGAAATTTTTTATTTTCACCATGGATTTTTTCTACATTATGGAAATCCAAAAATTTGTGTTTTTTGTTGAATAAGTTTAAAGAGAACTCATGGTGAAAAGTTTCTTACCAAATATTCCTACTTTTGGAGTTTGACTTATGATATTATGAATTTATTTGGATTTTATGTGAATTTATTTAGAAATTCCTATAGCTCCAAGAGTGAAGAGAGGAAAGCTTTCGAGAAATTTTGATGCAAGGTGATTCGTAAATTTGAAGGCTCAATACAATTATAATGTTA
This sequence comes from Phalaenopsis equestris, assembly GCF_001263595.1. NCBI lineage: Eukaryota > Viridiplantae > Streptophyta > Magnoliopsida > Asparagales > Orchidaceae > Phalaenopsis > Phalaenopsis equestris. The sequence continues at coordinate 879 of NW_018252179.1, read as the reverse complement.
TGATGGGAACCAGAAAATTGATTCAGGAACGTGCATTTTCAAACCCGGGAGGAAAGAAAACCTTTTGCTACTTCACTGCAGCAGCCATTATTCCTATCATTCGAGAATTTTACGCCAATCTTTGGGTGACTATGGATGTGACATTTATGTTAGAGGTAAACATGTTGAATTTACTCGAAAAAGAATCAATCCACTTTATAGGCTGCTAAATGAATTTCATTGCGAGTATTCTGCATTTTTGATTTCTGATTCATCACTTAATGAAGTAATTGCCTATCTAACTGATGGAAGGGGAGAATGAAAGATTGAGAATAATCACAAAGTCAATTTCTCCACTTCCTTTTTAAATTGTCAATCTAAAGCATGACATTACTTTATCTCTACAAAATTGCTTCCAACTAATCACTTGAGTGAAGTAACTAAGAAAAGAGCATTACTAAATTTTTTCATTCAACAAATGAAATATGTTGATATTTGTGCTCTTATTGTGCATAATGCTCAAAGTATTGCTAGAAGTGGGATAGCTAGTGGTTTGGGTTATTATGCCTTGATTTTCCCTTTATGTGAACAATTGGGAGTAGAATTTGATAAGAATGAAGAATTGTTGCAACACTTAAGCCAATTGGAAAACCCACCGTGCATAAATTTGAGTCATTTGCTGGTTCTGGAAGTGAAAGTAGTGATAGACCCTCAACATCAACTGCAGGACCATCTACTTCTAGTTATGTTTCACTTGAAAATATTATGGAGCAGCTAATGATTTAACAATCAGATATTATAGCAATGCAGAACCAAATAGGTGGTTTGGAATCAAGAAATGATTACAATGATGATTATAATCAGAGAAGAGTTGTTGACCTCACTTTTGGTTGAGGTCTA